>NW_015971370.1:0-180432 GCF_000769745.1 Penicillium expansum
CCCCCCCGAAACACAAGAAAATTCTCTTTTCTTCACAACTCTCCTCGGCTTAAAAAAACAATGGCTTCCAATCACGATGATTCGACCGTTCAGGTCAACAAAGAAGAGCTTAGACGGGCTGGCGACTTGGTAATTCCCCCCCTTTCATCTTTTACCTTCAGAATTTTGCATTTTCTTTGTTTCGGTTCTTTTTTTTCTTGTTTTCTTGTGCGCATCCCCACTGCGCGCCTGCTACGCGTCGCGTTCAAGGATCTATAAAGCTACCCAATAAGCTGTTAAAGCTTAACGTATACCATCTTATACTTCTGTATCATGTTGGCAAGCTTCATCTGCAAAAAAAAAAGAACATTCCCCACCCTTTCCCCCTTTAGACCTGAGGGCTTGTCTTGACATCGCACACTTCTTACCAACTTACGCGCTGCTTGACTGTCCCTCTTAATTCCCTAACATTATACCCATACCTATACCCAATGACCAAGTGCAGTTACTCCTGAAATAAAATCGCTAACAATGCCTCATAGATCGTCATGCGCCTGATGGAGGTGCAGTCTTACATCGCCGACCTAGGCAAGGCTTACATCCAGCACGTGAACAACATCACCGAAGGACGCGATGCCACCATTGAGCTCCCTCTCGGTCCCTCTGGATTCATGGGCCCGGACATCCCCTTCCGCGCTGGTAGCCCCGGCGCCAAGTCCGAGGCTGGTGGTCCTAAGAAGCGCAAGCGCGCTCCCGTCGACCCCAATGCGCCCAAGCGTGCCTTGACTCCCTACTTCCTGTACATGCAGCACAACCGCAGCAAGATTGCCGATGACTTGGGCAATGATGCGCGCCCCAAGGATGTCGCCGACGAGGGCACCCGCCGCTGGCAGAGCATGGAAGATACTCAGAAGGAGGTATGTATTAGCATCAAAGCACTCCCAGCTTGATATTGTTTGCAAGTATGTAGAACTAACGCATCCACACAGGTCTGGAAGAAGATGTATGCCGCCAACTATGACCAGTACAAGCGCGACATGGCAGCCTACAAGGCCGGCAGCAAGATTGACGAGGAGCACGACCACGAGCACGATCCCGCCGCCAGCCAACTGCAGCAGGACTTTGCCGGTGCCGAGCCCGAGGTTGAGGCCGAGGCCGAGGCTGAAGCTGAGCCCGAAGAGTCTGCTGATGAGTCGACTGAATCGTCCGAGGAGTCGCACTCTCCCTCCCCTGTGAAGGAAAAGACCCCCCCTCGCAGCACCACCAAGCGTCGCCGCAGCGATACCAAGGCTAAGGAGGCTGAGACTCCTGCCAAGTCGCCTGTCAAGCGGGGCCGTAAGGCTGCGGAGCCGGTGTCCACACCGGCTGTCAAGACACCGGCCGAGAAGGGTCGCAGAAGCAAGAAGCGCAAGAGCGAGGCGTAAATGAGTTTGTTAGTGCTTTCTGCTTTCTGATCTCTGATTTGCTTGACTTTAGGGTCAGATGAGATAGTCTCGGTCTGGTGGACTGGATGTGTAACCCCCCCGGTTTGCGTTTTTCAGCGGCGTTTGGGGAAAAACTGTACCTACTTAGCTTGAATTAGTGAATTGGACTGATCATGGGATGTGGTTTTGAGATATCCTGAGTATCAGTGTCCATAGCAGGTTAGGGCTATATAGTTACCCCTCTATATTGTACAAGTCGTATAGTTCCAGGATAAAGACGCAGGTCCAACTTTCCTACTAGAGAGCTATACAACATCGAGCTATAGACATTAACATAAAGAATATAACCAAATTAAAAACTGACAGTCTAGGCTTAAATCCAACTTGACAAGTGCATTATCAATTTACCAAAGCCTTGACTAATGCCGCCGAACTCCGTTCCCCGACCCAATCGGCCTCCACGGGCACTTATCATCGACAATGACCTTATCAGAGGAGCAAGCACATTTGAAATGGACCGCATCCCCACATTCTTCGCCTTTTTGACTTTCTTTGAGATCTCCTTGAATTGTGTCTTTTACACCTTAACTTACTCTGAGCTTTTAAACCTGCTCTGAAACTGCCTCCAAAACCAATAATCCTGCACGCCAAGAACTACCAGGTTCTGGTTCCACATGAACCATGCAGCTTATTCCGAAGGAGGTAAGTCACACATACCATTCCCCGAGAGACACAGACAACTAACACACCCCTGCAGCTTGACAAGCTTACCATCGCCCACTTAGGCTTCTTGGCACAGCGTCGTTTAGCACGTGGAGTGCGGCTCAACCATGCAGAAGCAGTGGTATGTGTATATTCGAGGGGTGTAGGACACGGCCACTGACCACTAACGCTTCCCCGAACAGGCCCTGATAGCTTCAGTGCTGCACGAGGTACGACAACCCCACCCAATCAATCCCCTACAATCGCATCAGCACATACCAATTACCATATATCCAATTGATTAAATGCGCAAACTAACACCCCAAACCCCCGCAGTTAATCCGCGATGGTCACTACTCCGTCGCCGATCTTATGTCCATCGGCAAGACAATGCTCGGCCGCCGCCATGTCCTCCCCTCCGTCCTAGCAACCCTCGTCGAGCTCCAAGTCGAGGGTACTTTCATCTCCGGTACTTACCTGGTGACCGTGCACCACCCGATCAGTAGCGACGAGGGCGATCTCGAGCGCGCCTTGTATGGAAGTTTCCTGCCCGTTCCCGCGCCCGAGGCTTTCCCAGACCCGGACCCGCAAGATTTCTTGCCTGAGAAGATGCCCGGCGCGGTAATTCCTGCTAAGCACGCGCGTGTGGAGTTGAGTGTTGGGAAGAGGCGGATTAGGCTCAAGGTTATGAGTAAAGGAGATCGGCCGATTCAGGTGTGTACATTGTCTTCGTTAGACAGAGCGGAAAGGACAAAAAATGGAGATCGGAAGCGAGCGATGCTAATGACGGGTTTGATTGTCAGGTCGGATCGCATTACCATTTTATCGAGACGAATCCGCAGCTGCACTTCGATCGCTTGCAGTCGTACGGTTTCCGATTGGACATTCCCGCGGGCACATCGATCAGATTCGAGCCCGGTGATACGAAGACGGTCACGCTAGTTGAGATCGGCGGAAATCGCGTCATCCGTGGCGGAAATTGGCTGGCGAATGGGCCGGTGGATCTGAGTCGTGCCGATGAGATCATGTCCAAGCTGCAGGTAGCTGGATTTGCGCATGTGCCGGAGCCGCAGGCGGATAGCGCGCTTATTTCTGGGTTCTCGATGGAGCGCGAGGCGTACTCGCGCATGTTTGGTCCTACGACGGGGGATCTAGTGCGGCTCGGGTTGACGGATTTGTGGATCAAGGTTGAGAAGGATATGACGAATTACGGAGATGAATGTGCTTTCGGTGGAGGAAAGACTCTGCGCGAGGGAATGGGACAGGCGTCTGATCGGTCTCATACCGAGTGTATTGATACTGTCATCACGAATGCGTTGATTATCGATTGGACTGGTATTTACAAGGCTGATATTGGTATCAAGGATGGGCTTATTGCTGGTATTGGCAAAGCTGGAAACCCTGATGTCATGGACGGCGTGCATCCTGATCTGGTGGTGGGTTCGTCTACGGATGTCATTGCTGGAGAGAACAAGATTGTTACCGCTGGTGGTATCGACACGCACATCCACTTGATCTGCCCGCAACAAGTGGATGAAGCTCTGGCTTCGGGAATCACCACTTTCCTCGGTGGTGGCACTGGCCCGACGACTGGATCAAACGCGACGACATGTACCCCGTCGCCGAACCTCTTGCGCCAGATGATGCAAGCATGCGACAGCCTACCGATCAACCTAGGCATCACGGGTAAGGGCAACGACTGCGGAAAGAAGAGTCTCAGGGAGCAGATCCTAGCAGGCGCAGCAGGTCTCAAGCTCCACGAAGACTGGGGCTCCACCCCAGCAGCAATCGACAACTGTCTTGAAGTCTGCGACGAATACGACGTGCAGTGCATGATCCACACAGATACACTGAACGAATCTGGCTTCGTCGAGCAGTCCATTGGAGCCTTCAAAGGCCGCACAATCCACACCTACCACACCGAAGGCGCAGGCGGCGGCCACGCCCCAGACATCATCTCCGTGGTCGAACACCCCAACGTCCTCCCCAGTAGCACAAACCCAACCCGTCCCTTCACCCTCAACACTCTCGACGAACACCTCGACATGCTAATGGTCTGCCACCACCTATCAAAGAATATTCCCGAGGACGTAGCCTTCGCGGAAAGCCGCATTCGCGCCGAAACCATCGCCGCCGAAGACGTCCTCCACGACCTCGGCGCCATCAGCATGATGTCCTCGGACTCGCAAGCAATGGGCCGCTGCGGCGAAGTAATCCTCCGCACCTGGCACACAGCTCACAAGAACAAGACACAGCGCGGACCTCTCGGCACCGACGCCGACAGCGGCGCGGACAATTTCCGCGTCAAGCGATACATCAGCAAGTACACGATCAACCCCGCTCTCGCACAGGGAATGTCGCACCTCATCGGGTCCGTGGAGGTCGGCAAGGTCGCCGATCTGGTAATCTGGAAAGCAGCGACATTCGGCACGAAACCCGTATCTGTTCTGAAGAGCGGGATGATTGTTACCGCGGAGGTTGGAGATCCGAATGCGTCGATCCCGACTGTCGAGCCGATGATCACGCGGCCGATGTTTGCTGCGCGGGTTCCGGCTACGTCTATTATGTTTGTTTCGCAGGCTTCTATTGATGCGGGGATTGTGCAGACGTATGGATTGAAGAAGCGGATTGAGGCTGTGAAGGATTGTCGCTCGGTTGGGAAGAAGGATATGAAGTTTAATGATGCTATGCCGAAGATGAAGGTTGATCCGGAGAGTTATACTGTGGAGGCGGATGGGATGCTTTGTGATGCTGAGCCAGCTTCGGAGTTGCCTTTGACGCAGGCGTATTATATCTTCTGAGTGTTTGGTTGCTTCTTTTCTCTTGCATACCCCCGGCTTTTCATTTTGGTCTTTACAGTTCCTATATACCTCGTTGGTTCTCCTGGGTTATTTTTACGTGATATAGGAATTCTATATGATTTTACGTCTAATTTTTGAAATCTACTTGTCTAAGATGCGCATATAAGTTAATAAGAAAACAGTATTTTTTCTATTTCTCTTCTCTCAAAACCCCAGAGAACCCAACATCCCCTCAATAGAATCAACAACAATCCCATCCGTCCTCCGCCCATCAGTATTAACAAGAATATCCGCCCAGTGCAACAAAGATGCAACAAGATCATTGCACATACGCGGCACGTTGTAACTATAAAACCCATACGGTTTCGCCAGCACATAAGCATTGCCACGAGCATCAACAGCCATAGCCATAGAGGCATCCTTAAGCCGATGAACACTCTCAACAAGCCAAAGTAGATTGCCAGCAACATCTTCACTAGCCCGGGGATCCGCCCTTAGAATCCTCGCCTGCATTTCCAAATCGAAGACGAAAGCCGCACGCTCGCGTTTAAAAGTTGATACTGGACCGGGTCGGGGAGGCACAGTAGCCATAACGTCGGAGGAAAGGATGTCGAAAGAAAGAACCGGTATACGATATACGATAAACAAACCAGAATAATAATACTAAACCCAGTAATAACCAAAATCCAATTCCAAGCCTATCTAAAAGCACAAGTTAGCCACAATCTGATCAATCAACCTCGCCACAGCAATAGGAACATCAGTGCAAAGGTTATCGCGCAGTCGATCTGCAAGATGGGCACACTGGCCCTTCAACGCGGCGCAGTGCATAGGTACAACGGTCTCGTAGAAGCCGGTCTGGTGGACGAGGACGTAGGGGTGGTGACGGCTGTCGACGGCCATCTTCATCGAGAGAGAGGCGACGATGTCGAGGTGTTGGATTAGCTGTAGACGCAGGTTTGGGATTACGTAGGCGCGGCTGTTGATGTCGTGGCGTAGGAAGGTTGATTGCTGCCCGAGGAGGATTACGAGGTCGTCGCGGGCTTTGCGGAAGCTGGTCACGACGGATTGGTTTATATGTGTCATTGGACGTGGAGTGATCAAGTAGATGACAGATTGTGGGGGCTTAGGGGTGCTATAGATCTAGATGGAGAAGGAAATGTTACTGTAAATGAATGTATTGTTACGTACCTGGATACTGGAAATAAGATATAGCTGAAGCTACTGCGGACGCCGGTAAGAGTCCGCGACTCGACGGTGTAGAAATATCGATCTAGATATAACCAAGGTTAGCAAGTGCATGCTCGAGGCCAAGTGCGACACGGTGCTCGGTGTTGGCAACGGGCTGGTGGATGTGGTCCTGGAGGGTCTCAGCCAGCTGGCGGGTATCATGGCCGACCTCGTCGCAGATCTGGGGGATAGTGTGGGCGAAGTGCTCGATACCCTGTGAGGTGACGTAGGCCATATTGGCGGCGGTAGTGGCAAGATCCTGTGAAGCCCACTTCACCTTGTCGGCCTGAACCTTCAGGGAGTGGATGTTGAGGGCGACCTCAATAAGGTAGTTGCCCTCGGGCATCTGGCGCAGAGAGGTGATATAGAAGCGGATGTTGTTCACGAGGATACCACGCTCCTTGCGGTACTTGAGGATAGCTCGAGTACCGCGGAAGAATCTAGTAGCGATAGACTCAGACATAGTGAGGGAGGGCTGGTGCTAGAATGGGAGAGATGAGTAGATGAATGGGATGGATCACTTACTTGGTTGGGGTTAGTGGAGTAGCTGTCTGATAGGGCTGTGAAGCTGGAAGTAGAGTAGAGGAGGTTGGTTGCACTGAGGCAGTGTGAGAAACTGTGAAGCGGATGATGCCTCGAAATGGTTGAGGAATCGGAGCCTATTTATGTATCTGTATCTTGCTAGGTTGATCAGACTGGAGACAAAGCTTTCATGAAGAAGAAATGAATGAAAGAAATACAGCTCATTGTTGGGAATCTTTGTTCTCCTTGTTCAAGTGGCCATGATATTGAAAGAGGTTGGTTACAAGGCGACGGTGGTTCCATGGAAAATTCACTAAGGATTTGTTATAATTTTAGCCTCGCAAGGCCATTGTTTAGTTCTTTGTTCTCTATAAACTAGAAAAATGAGAGCGGTAATGTCGATCATGAAAGATATTACTGACATCGATGGTCTACTCGCCGAGTCTTTAGGGTTTGTATCGACAATATAGTCTGGTTTCAGCCAACTTTCGGTCAACTAGGACCCTCAATAGTGGAACAACATTGCTGCTTGTATAGGCCTGCGGGGTTGATGTACAATAAGTAATGTAGTAATTTAGAATATAAATCTTTTTGTAAGACAGTGATCCATCCCTATGAAAGGAACAAGAACCCGCAGTGGGGCCAGCTTCCAGGCGTCCATACATAGTTCTATGGGCAAAATGCCAGATGACAAGATCAACAACAAGGTAGTATAGAGGGGTATCATACACAGTAAAATCAAAAAAGAATGAAGAAAGAAAAAAGAGGAAAGAGGAACAGATCCACCCGCCTATCAATAGAAGAAAAAAGATCGAGCCTACAGCTCAATCTCCTCCTCACCATGATTATCCGCCGAAACGAGCGACACATCCGTCCACGCAGAGAAAGTACCTTCACGTGCAGCTAAGTAAGCAGCAACACGCGCACGGCGCGAGCGATTGAGTGTTTCTTCTCTTCGCACTGGGTCTGGTAGCCCATTTTCAATGGAGTTCTGCTCCGGGGAGTCAAATGCCGACTCGGAGACGGAGAGAGAAAGTATATCTGTGTGTTGACTGTCTGCTTGTTGTGTGATTGGACGAGGAGAGGTATTACCATCACCAGTTAGGTCACTTATTCTTGTGGATGTGCTTGGTTCGGACCTGAGTCGGAGACTTAAAGCCGAGGGTTCTAAATCTGGCCGGTCAGGTCTGAGCATGTCCTTGTCTTCGCTTCCCTCGTCACTGGCCAGATCGAATCTGTCTTCTTTTTCTGTCGGCCATGTAGATGGGAGAGGATTGACTTGAAAGAGTCCAGGCTCTGCATGTTCTTGGAGATAGCGGTGTGCTTGACGCATTTCGTTACGCTTAACTCTGGCTGCTTCTTCGGATTGATTTAAATGATGTAGAGAGTCCTGCTTCTGATCATGATGCTGGCTTGCATCGGCGGTACCAAGACTGAAATCTTCAATACCACTACTGGTTTCTTGTGTGGACTGTGTAGAGAGGTCCATGTCGTAACGGACCCTTTTTCTTGGGCGATCTCCGTCGCCGTCAAAATCAGCTACAGTCTGCCACATGTGATTGTCGTGCGAAAAATTGGCTCCGGAACAGAGATGGCCAAACAAACGTCTGATGGAGACGTCTTCGTTCCAGGTTTTTGGATCCACAGTGCATGGATGGATATCCTTGGGCCGGAAGGCAGCTACGAGCTCACAAAGTTCAGAGTAGGAAGAGTGTCGTGAATATGGGAATCGCTATAATGCCTTTAGAGAATATTATCATAGAGAAAACAGCAGTGCGACTTACTATCGTGTTAGGCAGATCTGGCTGGGACGACCGGCTGGAGGTAATAGACGGACCGTTGCGTAGAGCGGTCACCAGATTCTTCAATGGAATTTCGCCCTCCTCCTTCACGCCATATGTATCAAGCGAGAGTACTTTCTTCCTCGATCGAAACGCATCTAGAAGAGCATTTCGCATTTGAGTAAGGGCTTGCTTGTCCTGGACGTGTTTGAGACACAGCTTCTCCAACTCGGCTAGTGCAAACTCATCGGGCAGCTCGAGTTCATGTGTTTGGTACAGATCCCCAATACCACCGCCTGCACCGACCTCGGGGATTTCCGCACCACTGGTTGTGCGATTCACAATAGGCACAATGTAGACCGTGTTAGTGCTGCGAGCTGCAGGGCACGAGACTCCGGGTTCACAACTGTGGATTCGACTTGACTCATTACTGCTCAGACAGCCGGTCACAGCTTTGTTTCCCAACTCAAAGCCACAGAGAGCAGGAGCTTCACTAACCCCCCTATTGCCTGGAGTCTGGACCAGAGACCGATAAAGTCCCATCTGGTAACGATCCACATGGATCTGCATTGTATTAGCTAGTGTTATATTTGAGCTGCGTGATATTCATCACCTTTGTGTCCAGCGCAGCCGAGAGCGCTATCCACACATCCTCGTAGCCGAACGTCCACGCACGGAAGTAGAAGACTGTGTCATCAGGATAAGCCTGGACTTTCTGCAGGAGTTCAGACAGCCCCTCGGCTTTGGAAGGGAACTCGCGGAATGGATTTGTCTTGCTTGCAAAGGTGGAGTCCAGATATAACTTATCCAGCCGTTTCGGGCCCAGAGTATACGGGATCAAGACCGGGTGACGGACCAGGCTGCTCACCCACCATGTTTCGGCTAAGGATGATCAGCTAGCAATTCAACTAAGACAAGACGTCATTAACTCACCTCGAATATCACCTGTGTAGATGATTGCCTTCCCATTCCCTTCAATTAGAAACATCACAGCCCCGGTGCAATGGTTGGCATCAAACAATGTCACCTTGATACGACGTCGGGGTGTGAGTTCAATTTCTGTTGGCGTATTCAATGGAATTGGGCGCTGTGGACGATGAGCTCTTCAACTCTCAAAGTTTAGAACGCGATACTAACCAGAAGCTTGGCAAGATGCTTATAGTGGAGTCTGCGTGACTCCAAGATGCCTTTATTAAAGTTCATCCGATGTGGATACTTTTCAATCCGGAGGAGCAGCTGCACATGGTTAGTTTAATGCACTTCGCATTTCAATAGAACGAACGAAAACATACCTCTCGCGTGGCTGGCGAACAGTAGATAAACGGTGTTCGAAAGGACTCGAGACCCTGTAAATGATCACTATGCACATGGCTCAGAAAACAAGCTAGTGGCGCTGGCCGCTCTGGGCATTTCCGAAAGTAGTCAACTGCTTTTCTTAGTCGTAAGTTTGGCTGATCTCATAGGTGAGACTCACTGCGAATTTCGGGAAACTCTGTCGGATGATTAGTATGGAAGTAATGTGGGAAGTGTCAGTCTCACCTTCTACGATGCCATCGAAAGTCGACATGGCCACATCTAAAAGCTGAGATCAGATCTGCATTTCCAAGGTTGCCCAGGTGAAGATGTGCTGTACTCTAGTTACTGGACTCTGCTGGACAGTGGCTATTAATTTGCACGTGATGCGAACATAAAACCCGAAAGGGCAATAATGTCATGATCTGTTGAATCTTTTCTCGAATTTAGAGGATTTAGAGGATTTTGATTCGATGGAAATTATATTATGCACATGTAAGTAAATCTGTGAAGTCCACCTGAGTCCAAAAAGAATGTGTCGCCTTAACAGCTGGCCATGCATCGTGGCCATACTGCCAACGCACACTTAGGACTAGTTATAAAGTCTTGTATGCCCTGTTTCTTCCCAATCTATTCGATTTTTTTTCTTTTTCTTTTCTTCTCTGATTTCTTTCGATTTTCCTTCCTTTTTTTCCCCTTCTTTTTATTCTAATTGATCAATGGAACACCTGTGAGACCTTCAATTCCTCAAGGGTCAAAGAGCCGAAACGTCAGCTGGGCACCTGATCGGAATTTTCCTTTAATTATTATATCCATTGACCTGGATTACGAGAAATCCAGGTTGAAGAAGCACTTCTGTTATATTCTCGAGAATTTACTGCGCGCTCTCTAGCGTGTGTCAACCCACTGTCAACAGCTGAAGCATCCCTCCCCATCAAAACATTCGAAACATTCGAAACGTCCCAAACGTCCGGGAATTTGACAAAGGGCAAGGGGGGAACCCTCTAGGGCTGGATATCCTGAATCATCACATTCCAAGGTGTCTGGGACAACCTTCTTCTCCTTAATCTGCTCTTTTACCTCTTTAACTCCTTCCACATCCGAACCTCATCATGCGTAAACCATCCGTGGGCCAGATCGTGTATAACGCCACGTTTCCACGACCTCGCACAAATGACCCAGGCTCGTTTGGCGCTCACATTTCCCGAAACCTCGTCCCAGAAGTACGTGTCGAAACATCCCTTTTCTACGGCTCGCTAGACTGCATCGAAGCACAATACCCGGGGTTGGACTACTCATATGGACCACATCGCATGCGACTGAGTCGCTTCCCATGGCACCGAAGACTGTTCCGCACATTTGACGAGCTCGGTCTGACAGAGGAGGAGATCTCCAGTCTCTGTCGGTGGGAGGGGACCAAGTCCGCGCGTCAGCGGTACGAGGCCGAAGAAGGGATTATCGTGCGGGACACCACAGCCCACTCCGTCCGACCGGCATCCCCGCAACCCGCACCTTCGATCGAGATCCACTTCAACGACTGCGACTTCTGCGGGACAGAAGAGGAAGATGACCAGATCATCGAGACACAAAGCAATGATACGGTCCGTGCCATCGATTCCCGTGCCTCGAGTTACCGGTCCGCTGAGGAGGAGCACGAAATCGAAGACGAACTCAGCGACGAGGAAATGGAAAGTTGTGGTGTCGCCCTCAACAATCGCATCCTTGCTGCGATGGCCGCTCGCGACCAAGGCACTGATGTGCCGCTAGATGAGGACTGGGAACAATGGCTGAAGGAGGCCGGAGAGCGTGGCAGTTTTGGCGAAATGGTGCATGCCATTCGTGCGAACCAGCCCTTGACTCTTGTCGCTGACAATGTCCGACTCCCACGCGGTCGTGGTGCGGCCCGTGTAGTGACAAGGGCGACCTTGTTCGCGGTGCCAGACAGCATTATCGCAACCAACACTGCTCTTCCATCTACATCCAATCCTGCCTCCGGCACGGCTCAATGACTGCGTAGTATTTACTCGATCAGACCCACTGAATAGGGTCCCCCGCTACGATTCGTGTTTGCATTTTTACGGCGCATCTTACCTCTCTCGCATTGTCTGAAGTGGACTGGCTCCTTCTTCTCGGGCTTCCCTTTGCTTTTCTTTATCTATATCCATTGCTCTACTTACGTCTCGTCCAGAAGAGTCTCTTGCTTACGCATAGATTTCATTGTCTCCTGTCTCATTTTCTCTAATACCCTCATGCTCTTGTTTGTCACTTTGCACTTTGCTTTGTTGTTTGACTCGTTAGCTTGTTTGTTATCTGCTTTGCCGGGAATATTCATATTCAACGTGGTAATCGGGGGGGGGGGGGGGGGNAGCAAACGGCAAAAGTTATTCTAACTTACTCAGAAATACATCTATTCTATTGAATATCACTTATGCTCATGATCATCTAATAGATGGGTACTGTAGAGCTCGAGATGTAGACTGAATCTTCCTTGATATTAAACACTACTTGAAAAGGCTAGTGTTTGAAAACAAAAAGGGTGAAATCAAATAGAAGATTCATCTTCGACACGAGTAAACTCCCATACTACGCCCTCATCTCTGTTATTGCTGACCACAAGCTCTGTGCCCCCGTCTATCCGCATCGGCAAGAACCCACTGCCCTGCTTCACGAGGAGGAGATAGCCGCCATCTGGATGTTCTCGCACACAAAAGGATTCCCAGTCCCGGTGCAACTTGGCCCCCGCGATGAGTTTACCCCTGTTATTATGCCCGATAAAGGTGCCAGAAACCATGTTTTGAAATCCCAGCAACATCCCGTCAGATTCGACACACGACCAATGAATACCGCACCCACGCTCACTGTGTTCAGGCACAAGGCGTAGGATACCTTTTTGGAGCCCAATAACAAGGCTTGTATTAGAATCACGAATGATGAATGACCTGCCTTTCCAAGGACAATCCATAGAGCGGGATGTATTCAGATGCCTCGGAGGGGAACTGGTTGTTGATCCACCGCAAACACTACTGTATGTGGGTGTATCGCATCCTCCATCTTCTGTAGTTATGGAAGACATCGTTTCTTTGGTCGTATGCTCAAAATCAAACTCAGGTGGAAGGAATTTTCTCCCCTTTTTGCTGTTTGGTTCCATCGTGGGTACGCTTATAGTATGCACCTGCGCCTGAGGTTAGCCAATCTTATCTAGTAGTTATTGTTCGAGGGGAGAGTGGAGATACTTGCCGACTAAACGCTCTTGTACGAAAATTGAGGAGCGGAAACCCTTTCGAATAGGAGAGAAAGGGCAAGTACAACATGCGTGAGATATCCTGAAGCGGTTGTTGAATGGACTGGAGTTTCCCAGGTGGTAGAGTGCGGGGATACCTACATGTATGCAATCCTACGTACCACTTCCAAGGTTAGACCGCTACTCCTAAGGGATTAAATAAGAGCAATTAACCGCTAGGCCAAAAGATTATAAGGACAAGCAGAACCTCTATTTGACTCTGCAGCTGCATACAACACTAGGCCCTAACATTCGTTCGGGGCCACACCTATGTGCTCCCGAGAGGTTTGCAGGGTTTGCATACTCTCGGTGCCTTAGGCATGTCGGGGCCTCAGGCAAGTGAGACTTGGCCAAGTGGCCAAGTCTCACTAAAACGTACAACAAGTGGAGGGTTAATATTGGACCAAGCCCTGCTTGGCAGGATTATGTAATTAATACTGCATTTAGCTAGCATCTAGGATTATCCAATAGAAACCATGCGATCCTTACAGAATCTCACCTAGAACATTATATCTCACGTGATTCTGACTATAGCCGGGTTTAGCCAATCAAAGCAAACACGATGTATACAGTCTAGCCTAATTAGGAATAGTCTTTGGAAATATTGATTTCGATAAGCTCTCCACTCTGAGGTCCGCTCCGCAACTGATCTCCATGGCATGAACATGAACCTCGTTTCAGCTCTGCGTTTGATTGAATTTGGCCGATAGACTGCGCCGTTTCATACTGAACTTGGTCATAAAGCATTCATCCATACAGCATCTCCACAATGATCAAGGCAATATTCTACAGTAAATTCGACACGATAGAGGGTAAGGACCTCCAATACCATGGTAAACCTTCAATTACCCATGTACTGACTACATACTGTTATATAGGACCCAAAGTTGTCCATCAAGTCCCAGACGGAGCCATCGTCCCCTCCCCCACTGCGCCCTCACAACCACCCTTCCTCACCTTCTCCGATGTCTCCTTCTTCGTGATACCCCGCCAAGAGCTCTGTGGAAACCTCTTGCAAGTCTGCACAAATGGATATCGTATCCTAGGCTACCCAATCTGCATGAAGTCAGTGCGGTACGACCGAAATGAATTCATCTTCAACTTCTGCATAGTCCTCGCCGAGGAGGACGACTTCAGCACATACAAGAGCGTGGTACAGAAGCTAGCAGACCTAATGCATGGTCTGGAAGAGCAGAATGGTTTCTTGTCCCGCGATTTCTCGAAGAGTGGTGAAGGAAAGGTGTATAGTCTCTGTGAGATGTTGATGGAGGACTTGAACAACTATTGCGAGTGCATGATTCCCATCGGTATGTCCATGGACCTGTCTAGCACGATTCCGCTGCTAACCATTCTATCCAGACGAATTAAACACTCTGAACATCAAGCTTTTCCCGATATACCCCTCTCCCCCACCCGTCAAGGCCTGGCAAGTGCCGCTCTTCACATTGCGATACCAAGCCTTCATGGATGAGAACTGGGACTTGACCATGCAAAGGGTATGTAGAAGATTCCACTGTCCCCATGACTAGAAACACAACAGCTGAAACCTGTCAGATCGTACCACATATCAACGGAGTTAACAGCGTCCGCATCATCTCCGTCCTGGCCGACACAGACTTCTCCCTCACCTGCCGCGCCCTCCGCCATCTCCTCTACTACGGCTGCCTATTTATCCTCGACATCTTTTCCTTCACCGCGATCTACGCCCCAACCGCCCAATTCAGCCAAACAATAGGCTCCGACGAAACAATGCAACTAGAATGTGCCCGCTACGTAAACCTCCGCTTCGCACCACACCCACCAACCGGCCCCTCCTCCCCCATCCCGCCAACCCTAATCCCATCCCCAAGCGCCCACGGCATCACAACCGGCAGCGCCGGAACAGCCGTGCTCTCCAGCTCCCTCACAGACCCAACACCCAGCCTCGGACGCGAAGAATCCCGCTTCGACGCAGAAGAAATCTGGCCCCTCCTCGGCACCGAAGAAACCCCCTCTTCCACCTCCCCAACATCCACAAACGCACTCCACAAGCCGGCAATCGTCGACGGCGCCGCGCTAGTCGAGCTCTACGCAAGCTTGAAACAAGGCCAGAGCGTCAAACAATGGTACGCAGCGCACAGCCGCTCCCTAGCCAACATCGACATCCGTCGCTTCATCACCTTCGGCGTGATAAAGGGCTTCTTGTACCGCGTGCACAAATACGCATGCGCAACAAGCCAGCCGGCCCCACCCCCGCGCGCGTCATCGTTCACCCCGACAGCGCTATCGTCGCGTGCGACTACGGGCACTAATACGCCCTATGCGGTATCGAGTGTGTCGGAGGACGCGCCTATCTCGGCCGTTGCGAGGAGGGAGTCTAGTCGTGAGCGGGCTGGGTCCGTTGTTAGTGGGGGTCGGAGTGGGAATGGGAATGGGAGTGCGGGGGCGCCGTCTGCGTTTTGGGAGGAGGAAGATGAGTTTGTTGGGGATGAAGTTCTTGGGAAGTATCTTGATGGTACGCATTGCTTTGATCAGATTTGTACGGAGTTGGAGATGAGTGAGAGGGAGTTGACGGCTAGACTTAAGAGGTATCCTTGGGAGGTTTTGATTATTCATAGATAAGTTTGGGAGAGGTTGCTTTTTTGTTTTGTTTCTTTTTGGATTGCTAGAATTGATTGATACCCTACTTTTTATCATTTTGGCGTTGATGGGGTTGGATATATATATGCGGTACTACAGGCAACTACTGAAAATCTGAAGATTGAAGAATTTGTTTTCATTGAGAGATTACAGCTTAAGAATAAGAATACACGGACATAGTCACATCTAACTAGCTAGATACATGTGGAAAAGATCCAGTGTGTATCTTCAAGCGGACTGCAACATAGGTAGCCACGGGGTTCAACATTCGATGTGGTGGAACAGAGAGAAAAAAAAAAGGTATCCGCTAACGCCACGCCAGCCCATCATGCATTCGTATCGTATCGTGCGGGAAATAAATCAAAACAAGGTTGAGGTGGCTAACAGCCAAAGGATAGAAGACGGGTCGTGGAGTGATAAAAACCTGGAACAGAGCGGAGAGGGTGGAGCATTTATTCCTCGTCCCAGTTCTCAAGTTCGGCTTTCTCGTACTCAGCCATAACTTCTTGGTCGAAGATCGACTCTCCCTCAGAGGGAATGGTAGTCTTGATGTCGTCAAAGATAGGCAGGAATGCCTCGTTCCAGCGACGACGACGGTCCATGACAATCTTTGCAGCATCTCCGACAGCAGGACGGGAAACGCCCGCAGAACCAGCGACGTGGCTGCCGCCACCAGCGCCGCCAGGCCGGTGCTTGGGCTGAGCGCCCTTCTTGCTCTTGCCCATAGTGCGGGTGCGCTTGAGATAGGCTTGTTGGACTTGAGAGTCGAGGTCGTCTTGGATGGTAGTAAACTCAAGCATGGCCATATGTTCCTGGGCAATCTTCAAAATGCGAGCCTTGCGCGCATTGTTGGTGACGATTTGCTTCTTGAGCTCGCTTTGGAGGAGGCGGAGTCGCTCAGCAACTTCATCATCGTAGTGAGCGTCGTAGTCTGGACTATCGTCTGCACCGAGGAAACCGATGAATCGCAGTTCGGCTTTGGCGCGTTCATCAAGTTGGGCATGGTCCAACTTTGCGACCGAAGTTTTGAAGTCGTTTGGATCTGCGTCGCGGAAGGTGGTTGCAGCAGGGAGAGCCTTCGGTTCGCCCTTGTTCTCCTTCTCAACAGGTGGTTGATCAATGTCCATTGCGTCTCCACCCAGTCCAGTCACACTAGCAGCGTCCCCATTTGCAGTTGGATTGGAATCTTCGGGAAAGGTACGGTGCTCGTAACGGAGGAGAGAACAGAGTCGGCTGAGGAGAGGTCCAACCGAGACTTCGTTGGTTTCGGCTTTATCGTCAGTCAGCTGTTCGATGCTGCCACGGCCTTGATTCAAAGGCAGCTGGTCCTTGTCATCCTGACTTGAGTCGTATGAAACTCCATCCTCCTCCGCCCAAATTTGACGATAGTTTTTCTTTCCGCGACGGGGCATGATGAATGGAGTAGTGCGATCGCCCTGTGGCAGGTTAGCTTGTGTTGACATAAGATTAGCAAATGGCTTACTCTTTCTTTTAACCAGGCAATGTCCTCCTCGGTAAGAGGCCGGACGTAAGGCTCAATGTAAGTCTGGAAAGTATTCGCGCTGACTTGGTTGGAAGGTTTGGCGTTGCTGAAGTCCTTATCAGGAGCCACACCAGCTGCCATGTGGGCAAGATCGGTCTTGGGGAAGTGGGCAACGCTGTAAATCTCTTTCTTTTCATCGTCCGTCATGTCTGGGAGAACATCTCGAATGTTGTAAATGGTCGGATCGTCAAACTTCAGCGGATTATCGCCAAAGATTTGCACTTGAGGAATTGCAGGCTGGGGTTCAGGTTGGTGGGAATCAGCACTAGTGTCAGACCCGGGGGTCCCGGGGGGAGGGCCGTCGCCAGCGGTGGTCGTGCCATTGGGGGACATCATCGATGGAGGTGAAAGCGAGGAGCTTTCATCCGATATCGCATTCTTGGAGTTTTTCGATGCTGGAGAAGCCGCTGGTGATGGTTAGTGAAGGTTGAACGGTGGGGAAAGTGAAAGAAGATCAAGTTGTGGAGATGGGTCGGTAAAAACAAAGAGTGGGAAGAAAGCGCCGAGTTGGGTCTCTTACCTCCTTCAACCTTAGTCTCAGCTCCATCCTGGCGCGCTACCTCATGTGCGCCATGATTTAATGGCCGATCCTCTTTTCCACTTGGGCGTTCTTTCCGCTTCTTCAGCTTCCCGCCCTTATGAATATCGTCATCCTCTTCGGTTTCACGTTTCAATTTGGAGCGATCTCGAACTTCACGATCAAGCTCCTGATCCTCCACTTCCTTGCGCTTTTGAGACATCTCGCGCATTCCAGCATTGCAAACCTCGCCACGAAGATCGGCCATGTCACTGAGACCTTTCAGGTGCTCCACCAATGTCTCTAGTGTTTTCGAATCTGGGATGTTCTGCGCGGATACCAGGTCCAACACATCGGAATACTGCACACTAGCCAAGTCAATGTGCTTGGTGACATCATTTTCCAAATAGCTTTGGATAGGCAGTGCTGGGATAGTGGGAGCACTACCGCTGGACGGGGTGGTATTGCGGCTACGCGACTGGCGCGCATCGCGGCCTTTGCCCTTGCCTTTGTATGCGGGCGGCATGGTGTTTCTTTAGACTGATGATCGGACGAAGGAAAAAGAAGAGATGAAATGATTAAGATGTCAAGGACAGGATCAACGAAAAGAGGGACTGGTCGATAGAAAGGATCCTAGGAGGTGTGAATGGAACTAGACAGACACATGCTGTCGTTGGTCACTAGGAGCGAAGAATGAGAGATTGACTATCCCCCAAAGTTGTCTGATCATGAGCTAAAGCAGATACAGAGCAAGAGGTCCTCTCGATTCTCGAACACGGATGAATTATGACTTTCCCGAGATGATGGTGGTTGGCGGTCGCTGGCGGTCGGCCAGAGTGTATAGCACGTGATGACGATACGAAGCCTATCATCACGTGCACATCACTCGATTCGTTGGTTCCTGAGCCCTGGAGAATGACCAAATTGGGTTTGAGATGCTTCAATTCTTTGCATTCTACGAAACACTATCAAGCCTGCGCCTCGCTTGCGCCTCACCAGTTGAAGGCTCACACACATGGCCTAGCGCCCAAAAATGTGGTTAAGGTTGAAAGTTGACACACATTCCTACAGTTCTGGGGAGAAAACCCGAATGTCGGCTACTCCGAACACATTCTAAGGGATGAGGCATTAGAGAGCAAACAAGGTCTCTTATGAATTGCAAGCGTTGAAGAACTACTATTTCTAACGTAATCTCACTAATCCCAATACCAATTTCAAAAGCTTGAAAAGTTGCCTGTTGATGATCATCTCCATAAACGGTCTACCGCGAACGGCCATGTTTAGCGAAGTATACGATGTAGACCACGCGCTCGGCCATTATTATTTGTTTACTCGTTCACGGAGATTTCTTTCGAAATGTGAAACTCAGTGTATTTTAGCCAAGGCGTTTTGCCTATTGCCTCGTGGTTGAACCAGGCTTATTCTACATTCTTGTGACGGTCCCGATTGACTCTCGCATTCTTCCGCTGCAGAGCTCTAAATAGCAATGGATATGTATGGGATGCTTCAGGGCTGACTGAAGTCTCAAACGACTTTGCCTAAAACCGGAGTGGTTGCCGGTTTCAAACTCTTTCATATTCAATTTGTTTCCTCTATGCACCCGCCTTCCTCACTGGTCTCAACCATTCAACCTCTAGTGTATCCTAAGGATATTATTTGGCATTCATCGTCACTATTCACTTGGCCCAATATCAATGATCATGTCAGCTGCCACTATGTCTACGCAAAAGAACTCCGTGGGTAAAGTGGCTACGCTTTGGGCAGGTGAAGGGCAAGCTTCAAATACCACCTCGTCAGTCGAAGTAAGCATATCTTATTCATTCCGAATTTGACAACAGCCTCTGGGGCAGATTCTAACTTGCGAAATTGCATAGGAAAATGTCGCCTATCGATTTGTTCTTGACCGTAAGGTCCAAACGATATCGAGCAATAGCATTCCTAAGGACGGATTGGTATCAGGCCTCTTGTTTGTACCCAGTCTAGATCCGCACGATCCGTGCTATGACATTACTGCTCCATCCGTGCCGTCAAACGTGACCCGCTATGAAGATGTGTCAGAATTCGGATACTCCCTCGTTGGCCTTGCTCCATGGGTAACTGCCGAATGTTCGCTATCGTTCCTCTCTGCCGCCCAAAAGGTCGGCACGCATGCTATGATCTTTTTCCAGCCATCAGACAACGAGACCGGCATACCACCTGACTCAAACGACTCTCGTTGGGCAATCAACGATGGAGATAAATGGAGAATGGACAACAATTACCCAGTGTATGCCATCTCAGGCCCAGCTGGAACCTCATTGATCAATGATCTTTCGTGGTATTCAAATGCGACACCCGAAGACAAGAGAGACAACTCAACCGAAAAATTTGCGCTACAGACCGAGACGAGCCGATTGTTTGCCAGGATTGAAACTGGTAGGTACACAAGGATCTGTCACCATCGAAATTCATGCTCACATATCGTAGGCGAAGAAGGTACAACCTCGTCGACGAGCGTCTGGAGTTTTGTACTTGCAATTGCAGGGACAGTTCTTATACTCAGTATCCTCCTGATCATTATTTATAGACTTGTCCTGCGCAAGAGACGGGCTCAGCTCCAGAGACGTATTAATGCAGGTCAAGTCGACATCGAGGCCTTGGCATTGAACCAAATGACGGCTCCTCAAGAGGTTGTTAACAAAATGCCACTTTACACATACTTGGAGATCAAGCCTCCAGCAGAAGCAACGGTTTTACAAGATGATACATTGGCAAGCCCAATTGAGCATGATTCTGGCGAAAAGACCAACTCCCTATTGCCTAACGAAGACAACCATGCCCAGGACGATGCTGGTATCCAGAAACCCGAAGCCGCGATGATCAAACCTGAACAGAATGATTCTTGCAGAAGCAAGTACCGCCTGAGCCATACCCAGACAACTTGTGCTATTTGCCTCGACGATTTTGTTGTTGGATCATCTACAGTTCGCGAACTGCCCTGTGGACACATATTTGACGCAGCGTGTATCGATCCATTCCTAATCCAGAACTGTTGTCTTTGTCCTTTATGCAAGAAGAGCGTTTTGCCAGCAGGCTCATACTACATCTCTGTGACCAATGAGATGGTCGAACGAGAGCATCTTTCGAGGCGCCCTTGAATGCAACACATGATACTGTTTTTAATTGCTTTTAGTTCTTTGATTTTTTTTGATTTTGGAAGACTATGCATTCTGTGCCAGCATGGGGAGAGCGAGGATCATTAGTTGCATTTACTGAGCGAGGTGATTTGACGATCTTAATGTTTTTGTATGATAATTTGATAGTTACTGATGGGATATGTGGACAATGTATCTCAAAATTAAAAATTTTCAACAGAAGTATCCAATTATGGAACTACAAAGTCAGTGGGCCACTTATATGGGTTCGGTTTGTATGTCATTTTACTTCTGGCCATTAGCCTATAACACAAACCACCCAATAGATACCGAGGAGCAAAACGTTAAAAAGTGTAATCTTTGAAGAAGGGCCCTTCCTTGCCCAAGGAAGGAAATGAATGAAAGCGTACCAATTTAGAGTTGAAAGCCTGAGGCAGCGGTATGAAATTCCAAGGTTGACACCTGATGTTCAAGGCACTAATTTTGCTCATCCCGTGATTGGTCGCAGTGGGTCAACTCGCTAATCGCTAGCGTCCCACACACAACCTCTGCCTCTAGACGTTTTCCTCCTCGAACTTTTTGCGACAACGACAACCGACGACCTCGTACAGCCGACAAGGTACGTTTTATCATTTTTCATTCAGTCCAATCTCTGCCGCCAGTGCATTTCTCTGACTTACAACCGTCCAGATGGGTGCCCTCAAGTACGTGGAAGAAATCCAGAAGAAGAAGCAGTCCGATGTGATTCGCTTCCTGCTGCGCGTCCGATGCTGGGAGGTGAGATAAAACCCTTCGCCCCCGATTGCCTAACATCTCCGCCGAGCACTCGTGTGCGTTGCCTTAGGACATGCCGTTTTTATGTGGTATTGCTAGGCGGCTCGAACAAAAGTCATTCGGCGGAAATGATTGTGGCACGCAAGAAAACCCTTCTGGGCTTCATGTGTCTTGCTATACACTCGTTGAACTTTGCTGAGAGTGCATAATATAGCTCCGCCAGCTGAACGCCATCCACCGTGCCTCGCGCCCCTCGCGCCCCGATAAGGCCCGTCGTCTCGGTTACAAGGCCAAGCAGGGTTACGTTATCTACCGTGCCCGTGTCCGCCGCGGTGGCCGCAAACGCCCTGTTTCCAAGGGTGCCACTTTCGGTACGAACCTTTCCTATCGAGAGCAGATTTTTTTTATAGAGATCTGTGGGAACTGAAGGATTTTTTTGGCTAATGTGCGATTGTGTGAACAGGCAAGCCCACCAACCACGGTGTTAACCAGCTCAAGTACCAGCGTGCTCTCAAGTCCACCGCTGAGGAGCGTGTTGGCCGCCGCGCTGCTAACTTGCGCGTCCTGAACTCCTACTGGATCAACCAGGACTCCACCTACAAGTACTACGAGGTTATCCTTGTCGACCCCCAGCACAAGGCCATCCGTCGTGATGCCCGCATCAACTGGATCTGTAACCCCGTTCACAAGGTGAGTTTGGCTCGAAATCCAGCTGTGATACTCGAGAGCTTTACTGATCAAGTTTTTCTTTTTAGCACCGCGAGTCCCGTGGCCTCACCGCCACTGGCAAGAAGTCCCGTGGTATCAACAAGGGTCACCGCTACAACAACACCAAGGCTGGTCGCCGCCACACCTGGAAGCGCCAGAACACCCAGAGCTACTGGCGTTACCGTTAAGTGCGGTAGTGCACTTTCACAGTGGTTTCGGTTGGAAAATGTTGGTTACAGCATGTGGTCATTTATTCAGGCACTTCTTTCCCAGACAGTGTTATCCACGCTGGGCTCAACTTTAATGCAGGCCAGCCGGTTCTGTTGTTAGCCAAAAAGCCATCTTGTTCTATTTTCAATTCCCCTATTAACGAAGTATGACTAGTTCAACTCCATGCCACTGGTATCGTAGAATGCGTAAACTTGAATTAGTCTTCTTTTCTACTTGTCATACGAACATATATTCCCATCGTGAGATCTGACTGGTGTTCATCTCTGATCTTTTCTTTGGTCTTTGGCTATAAATAGAAAAGTACATTTCACAAATTAAGCCTTTCTCCGCCTTCTTCTGCTGTCTATCTACAAAACTGAAGAAGGTAAAATATCTGTGAAGAAAATGCATCTAAAAATACAATTAAAAAGACTTCACGAAACCACAAATGCGGCCGAATATTGTTGTCTCTTTCGTGTCTCTTTCGTGTTGTACTTGCGGGGGCCACCCGTCGTCGGATAGTAGTGTGCCTTAGCGGATCGCTAGCAAGTGGTCTAGTGCATTTACGGCTAGGAGCTAAAATGTATCGTTGTAAATTGGGGGGTTTTCTACGTGAACTGATGTCTTAACTAACGATCATCGGGATTTGCGTGTCTCACAAAAATAGACATGTCGCCTTCTATTTCAGGCGACAAATCCATAAATAGAATTTGAGTGCCTGAGGCAGGAACTACTGCATTCCCCCCCCCCCCCGGCCGCTTTCCCAATCCGTCTACAGACTATGAAATGCTGCTGTAACGATCCATCACTCTTCTATTGGACCTCGAGGTGAGCTAGTTCTTTATTTGGTGAGACTTGACTTGCTTACTGAAGGTCCATCCCTGTAATAGACCAACCTGTCATTCACCAAACAAAGAAGCCAAGCTCACTTTACTCGACTGCCTTACCCCCCGACTCCGTCCTCCACGATCTATTCGCATGTGTCTGGCACGAAGGCCAAGCTCCACGAGCTGGAAACCACACTGGATAGGTTGAATTTGGTTAAATCAAACCCTCATAAATTGATGCGCCTCCATGCCGTCCAGGTCTGAACGTCATCCGCCTGTCCCTCCGATCTCAACTGCTAGCAATACCGTCATTCCTGGACTACACCCTTCCCAAGTTCCTGGCCTCGAAATCAGCCCACGCCGCATAGTTCGGCCTCGCGATGCTTCGGCCATGCCCCCGTTAAACGGCAGTACGCCCAAGGGTTCGTACCATCGAGGACATTCACGCTCGATCAGCAATCCGTTCGCTGGTTTTGGACGGAAACGGGATAAGACAGCTGCCAAGCATGCGACTTGGGACTCTGACGATGATGAAGATGACGAGGTAACCTACCCAATGGAGCCCGAGTCGTCAAGTCCCCGGAAAGGTGCAGCAGCTGGAAATGATATCGCCGAGGGCAAGTGCCAGACTTGTGATGCTACTGTCCGGTGGCCTCGGCACTTGAAGGTGTTTAGATGCACCGACTGCTTGATGGTCACAGACCTCGAGCCGACTTCTCATGAGTCAAAAGGAACCCCTCCACAAGGGACTCAGGGTGGAGCGTCCAAGTTGGCAAGCAAAGGTAACACCACTAATCCTAGTTTTGCTTCATAGATTTGTGTGCTGATTTCTTACCGCAGTGTTTCCTCTGACGGCCAATCAAACTCGTGGTATGATCGGTGGGTGTCTCAATATGTATTTCGATAGCCTTCTGGATAATGGCTCTCGGCCATGGTTGTCGCCGGACGACGACAGAAAGAACAAACCGCTACCTGACCTTCCGCCAATGCAGGCTCATGAGCCCGGCCCAAATAATCTCGCACCCTCGCGAACTGGGGATTCTCGGAGCCGTAGTGCTTCCCATTCTAGTGAACGGGAAAGGTTGGCGGCGTCAAAAGAGAACTCAGGTTACTTGACACCACAATCCGTTCACTGGGAGGGAAATGACACGCCCGTTAGAGTCCGAGCAAATTCAGATATCCGATCAAGCCCAAAGCCAGACTGCCACCTGCAAGATGTCTCGCAAGCTGGGAACCCGGAGTTCCAAAGCTCCGACCATCGGACACACATTTTCAAACGGCTGGAAAATACCATCGCCACTGCCTTCAAAGGTTGTGATTGCCTCAACGAATCTTTTACCACATACCCACCCCCTCGATCGGCTCGAGCAGCTAGTAATGGTAATCCGCCGAGAATGAGGATGGAACCGACTACAATGCCCGAGCCAGCGCATGACGCTCCCCTCTTTGAACCGGATGCCAAAACTCTTCTTTTGGGAGATTTGACTGAGAACTCTTCTTGGTGGATGAATGAATGGGCTGAGGCCGAAGGCCAAAATCCCGCGTATTCCAAAGAGAAGAGCACCCCAAAGTCTCGAATGATATCATCGCGAAGTCCTCGGATCAACTGGACCGAGTTAGCCCAGTGGTATCATTCGATCCTGTCTGCGGGGAATTCTTGGACTGAGCTCTGGGCCGCTAAAAAGCCCGACCCCACACGATCAGAAGCGGATTTGATTCGAGCCAAGAGATGGGCGTCTATCGATCCGTCCTTGATTGGGAGACAAGTCAGCGAGTCTCGTTTACACTTACAGCGGACACTGTTGAAGGCTTCGGAGGCACTCCTCAAGCGCCCGCGCCGTGTTCTGAAAAAACCAGAAGATACCAGGTTCTTGTTCATATTGTTAGCGAATCCTCTATTGTGCTCACCTGCGTCTTATTGCCAGCATGCGCCCACCTCACCGTCTCATCGAGACGACAGGCGCCCCTCGCATCCAAAAGACCACCCGAAGTTGGCAACCCGGGACGGAAAACCTCCACAGAAAGAGTCGCCCAAAGCTCCTGCCCGTGTAGAGGGCTCCAGTCACCACTACGGAATTATCAAACGAATTCTGGGACTCATGTCTAACCTGCCCAATGACTGCCATCACTACATGGTGTCTTGGGCTTCCCGTTTCTCTGTCAGACATTTCGAGCGACTGGTAGAACTTGTCGGTGGATTTCTCACTTACCGTTTGAGTCGTCAGCATGGGCGAAAACGCCCTCAAAAACCTCAAGAGGGAGATGATCTAATACCGAGTTTCGCCAGTGCTTCGGGAAATACTGCCGCAGAACTTCACGCTGCGATTAATCGAAGCACCACGAATAAGAAGCCTAGCAAAAAGACCGAAGACCCCATTGTATACGCCGAGGACTGGCAGATCAGAGCGGCGGCAAGAGTGATGTCGCTGTTTTTTACGTCTAACATCTCCTCTGCAACGAGGAAATCCGATGGAACACCGCGCACTCTTGAAATGCCCAAGAATCCAGGCCCTCGCCAAGGACATGTGATTCCGATCAGTACATTTTACAACACACTGCTGGACTATTCAGATCTAGTGACGGACTTCGAGACTTGGGAAGCTAAAGTCTCTAAGTTTTCGTTCTGTCAGTATCCGTTCCTCCTTAGCATCTGGGCCAAGATTCATATCATGGAGCATGATGCGCGTCGTCAAATGGAAGTGAAAGCACGCGATGCATTTTTCACCAGCGTCCTCAACCACACGGCGGTTAGTCAGTATCTCGTGTTGAAGGTGAGGCGCGAGTGTTTGATTGAAGATAGTCTCAAGGGAGTGAGTGAAGTTGTTGGCACTGGCCAAGAAGAAATCAAAAAGGGTCTCCGGATCGAATTTTCAGGCGAAGAAGGCATTGACGCTGGTGGACTGCGGAAGGAATGGTTCCTTCTGCTCGTCCGAGAGGTCTTTGACCCGCTCCATGGTAAGCGTTCTCTAATACTAGGATGAAATCACTCGCTAATTCAAAATAGGCCTTTTCATCTACGATGATGATTCGCAGTATTGCTACTTCAATCCTTATTGCTTCGAGTCATCCGAACAATTCTTCTTGGTTGGAGTTCTTCTAGGTCTTGCCATTTATAACTCCACCATCCTTGATGTTGATCTCCCGCCGTTTGCGTTCAAGAAATTGCTATCGGCGGCGCCGCACGCCAACGGGCCACAGACGGCTACCTCCATGCGTTCGACCTTCAAATGCACCCTAGAAGACCTTGCCGAGTACCGGCCAGCTCTCGCCAAAGGACTCCGGGGTCTACTAGAATTCGAAGGCAATGTTGCCGAGACATTCTGCTATGATTTCGTTGCCCAGGTCGATCGCTACGGCGAGATCGTTAGTGTGCCACTCTGTTCAAATGGCGAGAACCGGCCGGTGACCAACTCCAACAAGCGTGAGTTTGTGGATTTGTATGTTCAATATCTGCTAGACACAGCTGTGGCTCGACAATTTGAACCTTTCAAACGCGGCTTCTTCACGGTTTGCGGTGGCAATGCGTTATCACTCTTCCGACCAGAAGAGATCGAATTGTTAATCCGTGGCTCAGATGAAGCACTTGATGTCAGTTCCCTCCGGGCCGTGGCCACCTACGACAACTGGTCACACCCACGACCAGAGTCACTTCCCGTGGTGCGATGGTTCTGGGACTTCTTTGAGAAATCGCAGCCTCAAGATCAGCGCAAGATCCTGTCATTCATCACTGGCAGCGATCGAATCCCAGCCATGGGGGCTACCAGCCTTATTATCCGGCTTGCTTGCCTTGGGGATGACTGTCCCCGTTACCCAATTGCGCGCACATGTTTCAACACTCTGGGCCTTTACCGCTATCCTACACGGGAGAAATTCCAGCGGCTGCTCTGGGATGCAGTTTTAAATAGCGAAGGATTTGGCTTGAAATGATTTGGTCGCTTTGAATACTACTGCTCAGAACTTGTGTGGCTCATGGTGTTTGTGTTTGTGTTTTTTTTTTCTCTCATATAGACGCTGGACGTTGACTTCGGAGCGAGCTTTGCATGTTCATACTTTGCGTTGGATTTGCTTTCTTTTCCTTTTCATCCTGTCACGGCGTGCTGGTACCGTTATTTCTCGCTTTGTGGACTGCACTTGGGGGTTTGTTTCTTGTTTATTGCTTCAGTCTTGATGACTGAGATAGTCTCTTTTACATTTGCCTTCTTGCACGTTGTTTCTATTCTAGCTATGCTACTTTGCTAAGAATACAGTACACTTGACATACACCAAGCTTCATACATGCCTCCCACCTCAAGCCAACAACTCCCCAGCCTTCCATAACAAAAAGAAACAACTCGAATTCCCCCACCACCACACTAACCCCCTAACCTGACTCCACGTAGGATGATCCACATAAATATAAACAGCCCCATAAACAACGCGCGCAATAGTATACGACAACGCCGCAGCATTGACCCTCTGCGCGGGGACACCAGCCAACGATGCAAAGAGCACACCAGCAACCAGCAATGGGAAATTCTCCACCGCGTTAGCATGCGCCGACTCATTGCGCTTGAGCATGTCCAGCTGCCTGCGCGTGATCTTCCCTTCGCGCACAGCCGCCTCACCATATTTGGTCAGGTCTTCGCGTGGCGAGACTTGGTGGTCGAGGCCGTACCATTGCTTTAGGGTGCGTGAAGAGAGGAGGCCGTAGGCGAGGATGAAGTTGAATGTTAGGAATGCGGGGCCGTAGTTTGGGTTGGGAGTGACGGAGGCGCGGAGGCCTAGGGTTGTGAGGAGGGATGTCATTTTTGGGGATTTGGGAATATGTGGGAGTTGGTGTATGTCAGGATTGGGGGTTGGTCGTTAATATAAGCAGTTGAACTAAAATCTCACCTCATGTGTCTGATATCATTGGCGCTTAAGCCTCGATACGTACTTCTTGTTTCCTCTAAACTTAGAAACCCTAAGGTCATTCTCTTTTTTAAGTTCGGCGGAGAACAATGAAGGAATGGTTTGGTTAATGTCCTATATGCAGTGCTCTTTTCCTCTCTGTGTTTTCTCTATATACCGTCCAAATGATGTAGTAATTACAAGCTAAAATGCAAGATGAAATCAGTATCTAACGGTACAAGATACCATTAACCATCTCACCAATCGCCAAGCAACTCGTCAAGCCCGGGCTCTCAATTCCCAATAAATTGATAAACCCAGGTAGACCCTCTTCCTCCCGAATGATAAAGTCCTGGAATCCCTTGCCCTCATTGACAGCACCGCCCCTCCCCAACTTAGGGCGAATACCGCAGTAATCCAACGCAATAGCATCAACATCGACCCCAGGCAGATAAGCCTTAATCTCCGGCAACGCCTGCTCCAAACGCGCAGCGCTCGGCACCAAATCATCAGGACTATCCACCCACTCCACATCCGGCCCAAAGCGAACACGCCCACCCATATCAAGCGTCAGATGCGTACCAAGCCCACCAGTGCCGGGCAAAGTCGCCGGATAAACCAAAACCGAAGTCCTAGGCCTGGACGACGCATAGGAGAAGTACGTGCCCTTAGCATAATGCGGAACAAAATGACGATCTTGCGGGAGAAGCATGTTACTGATATCACACGCACCATGGCCAGCACTGTTAATCAGCGTCTCAGCAGTAATGGAAGTAATCGAGCCATCCTCATCCGAGACAGCAGTAATCTTATACCCGCCGCGGCCGCCGTCGATAGCCTCCACGCTTGTCACGCGCGTCTTGAATGCAATATCGCCGCCGCGGTCCTCAAAGTCGCCCTGCAGATAGGTCATCAATGAGTGGCTGTCCACGATACCGGATGTCTCGCTCTCGACGATGCCGGCGTCGGCCTTAACGTCTGGTTCGCGCTGCTGCGCTTCCTCGTGTCCCACTAGCCGTGTCGGCGCGTCGCCTAGTCGTTGTGCGTGGGCGTGGATCTTTAGACAAGCTTCCCATTGCGTGGGGGTTTGCGCCACAATCCATTTCTTTGTGTTGCGGTGGGGAATGTTGTTTTGCGCGCAGAGGTCGTAGAGGAGGTTGCGGCCGCGGATGCAGAGGCTGGTTTTGAGGGAGTTTGCTGGGTAATAGAGGCCTGCGTGGATTACCTGGTTGGCGAGGGGTTGTTGTTAGCTTGGCTGGGTTGTGTTGATTTGTTGCCAAATGTTGGGGTGACCTTATCGCATAGCATACATACCTCGGAATTGCGACTGCTCGTCTCTGTCCCTGGGGCGTCATGTCGCTCTAGTAGGATGGTTGAGGTGCCTTCGCGAGCTGCAAGTTGTCGTGCGGTCGCGAGGCCGACGACGCCTGCGCCAATTACCTTTCATTGAGATTAGCCTTAGGTTTCTGTCTAGGATCTCGGGTGCAATTTACCGCATGAGTGAAGTCCGCATTGGTGGATCGGGTGCTGGAAAAGTAGCGAGAGGGAAGCTTATTTTTAAGCTTAAAATGCTGCTTGAGCAGAGCACGTGCAGACATATCGGGAAGGCGCAATTGACCAGCAATATGCGAGGAAGGAGTGGTAATTTGGAAGGAACACCCCCGCGACCTCGGGAGTGATCTCGGGGGGAATGACGCGATCCCGAGGCCGGAGCACGCTAAGCCCTGGGGAACTTAGATCGAACTCAGAAGTCTGCGACCCATGGAACTATAAAGATATAAAAGTATAAAAAGAAAGTAATATAATCTTTCATCATTTAGCATCTATAAATATGCAGAGAGAGAAAAGAAAGGCAGAGTTCAAATGGACTAACCTTTGGAAAAATACGGACAAAGAGGTAAAGGGAAACTCCTAAAGGCTCGGATATAGACATGAAAGAAAGTGAAGACAATTGTTTCTAACAAAGACTCGACAAGATGCACTGGAGTTGGTATTTAATTGGCCATGCATCCTATCAGTGAACCTCACAATCCTATCGTGAGTCCATCTCGAGCCAGTCATCACAACTACTCCAAGTTCATACCAACTCAACCATCTTAACTCCCACTTCCCATCTCAACCAAGATGCCCCAACCAGGTATGTTCTCTCGCGCCGATGGCACCAACATCCCCGAGGTCGATGTGACGGAATACGTCCACTGGGTTACGGTAGATTTCACTAAATTTGGCGGACGATCCAAGCCCCACAGCGGCGAGCGGATGATGCGTCTTATGGCCGAGCAGTGCCGGTCTGGAGTCGCCACTATTACCACTATGCCTCTACATCATACTCAGCCGTGCTGTCTCTCGTTACCTGTCGTGGGAGACGCCGATCTCGTACGTGTTCATATTATGTGGCGTGCAGCTGAGATTGCTGACTGGCATTGGGAGGAGATTATGGCCGGTAAGGAGACCATTGATACTAAGCGTATTCTGGGTGATACTCCATGGTGGTCTGTTGATGAAGTGGAAGTGAACGGGGCCTAGTATGTATCTGGGTAGCTGTGGTTTATTCCGACTGACCGATTATAGAATTAGATTTGGATAGAACATCATGATGTCAATTTAGTTGTTTTATCATCAATTCAAATCACGAAAACGTAGTATAATAACATATAGAGTGTTTTATCTTCAGTTCACATAGAGCCGTGTTAGACATTAAACTGGACAATAGAATGGTGAGTAAAAATGAAAGCGAAACAAACCCTCAAGTTAATCATTGTGTCAGTATTGCAAAATTCTAGACAAGACATCCATCCGTTCCTGAAATGGAAGTTTTTTTTTCCCCCGACAATCAATCATTCAACATTACATTTTACATAGTACCTCATGGAAATCCAGGGTACTACTTACTCATATTCTACTCCTCATTCTCTACAAGCCCCAAAGTAACCCGCCCATCAGCACCCTCCCGCACAACCCAACGATCGTCCAATGATTCCACCACCTTCTTCTGCTTCGCCCACTCCTTCACAGCCTTATCATCCATCCGATCCGCCTCCTCCAGAATGGGCACCGTATCCTTCGAAACCACCTGCGCCACCGTCTGCCAATAACTCCCAATAATCGAGATCTCAGTCGACCTCATAAACAGAACGACGACGACCACCGCAATAACTGAATGAACCAAAATGAGAACCATCCCCAGTATGAAACCCGTCCACCGCACCGGAATCGTCGCGGTGAGCGAGAACGCCGTCACGGCCGGGATTGGACTAGTCAACTTGACCAATTGCTCGTAGTATGCCATCTGACAGATGCGGGTGAGCAGGGCCTGGAGGGCCAACGCCGGACTAGCCGTCGTAATTAGGGTATCCTGGAACAGATCCACAAGGGTCGGATGGGCGTTGCCAAAGCTGATAGTGGGGATCTTGCGAGAGAGGGTCACGCCAGAATCGAAGGTGTAGCTGAGGTTGGTGATGAGGAAGTTGGGGAAGTTGAGGATGGCTGCGAAGAAGCTGCTTGGGTCTTCTCCGAGTTCTAAGGTACTAAGTCCTGGGGTACCAGCTGGGATGTGAAAGCTTTCCCATTGGGATCGGGGTTCTAGCGTGAGGATACCTCGGTGGATGATGGAGCTCGTGTTGGCCGGGGAGGATACGCCGAGTTGGAGGCGAGAGGGCTCGGTGTTGAAGCTTTCGGTGTGGTGATTCCAGGCAGTCCTGGGCTCGAGGTTGTCGGATGTGCTGCTCATTCCAACGGTGAGGGTTTGTGTGGCGATATTGGTAAGGCAGGCGGAGATGCGGAGGGCTTCGATGTGGGCGGATCCGTTAGAGAGTATCGTCCAGGGGCCATCAGTTCGGATTGTCTGCAAGGCTCGGATGTGGGATAGTGTGCCCACCATTGCGGAGGTGGAAACGACATCGAGGAGCATGAATAGGCTCTTGATCTGGGGCAAGCCGTAGGGCTGGATCAGAGGGTCTTCGTTGAGGACCGTCCAGTTTGCGCGGCTGATGGGGGCGCACAAACTGGTCTCACCCACCGTGTTGTTGTCGTACATGTCCATTGGAATCGGTAATTTGCAGGTGAAATTGATGTAGGGGTGAGAGTAGGAGTCGATTAAAAATGGATAGGTCAAGTTCTCCGTGGGAATCTGTCCAGACAGATGCACATAATACTGCACGGTCGAATCTAGGCTCAAGTTCGTTAGGGGCAGACTGGCACAGACAACCCGATGATCCATGACCGGTACTGGACCACGGAGCTGGCGTAGTTTGGTTCGTTGCGCCTCCTCCTCGAAAGGAAGGAAAGCTCGAAAGGTGTGCCCGGTATCATGGAACCCTGACCGGTCTTCAAAGGACCCCGACAACTCGGCAAATGTCCAGCTGGCCGCAGGAGGCGTCGACCATGCAATATCGGCATTTTTCGTAGTATGGAGGATACTAACATTGGTCGAGTTCTTGTGCTGGGAGAAGGTCCCATTTCCAAAATCAGACAGGAAGATGGTGGAAAGAAACTGGGATGCTGCTGTCACCAAGACCTCAGTGAGCACTAGTGCATAAATTAAGTACGACAGATGAGGCTGGAAGTTGGTCGCGGTCCAAAGGCTGCTGGGGGCCGCCTTGACTGCCCGGAGCGTGGAGTAAAATGGACCCTGTAGGAGAGGGGCGCCTGTGGTCTCCAAAACAATCGCTGCAACCATGGCCGTCGCAAGTCCGGCCTGGAAAGTCACCACCGTTCGGATAGAGGCGGTGCATACTGTCACCAGTTGCGCTGCCCAGCCTGCATTGACGATGCGCACCCAGTAGATACCTGGCTCTGCCCCATCGATGGCGTTAATTGATTCGTGCCAGAACAGGGCCAGGAGTATCACTGCGAGAAAGAGGAGCGGGAAGCCGAGGAATACAGTGAGAACACTGGTGATATCGATTCTGTGCCAGATATTGCTTTGCTTGCGGTGAGGCTGTTTCACTTCGGCCTCATCGTCGTTCGCGTTTGCGTTGAGGGCCTCTAATGGGATATACTCTTGTGTGCCACTGGGAGCCATGGCACTAATGTCGCTTGGCAGTAGATATCTGGCAGACAGCTGGAGGTAGCATACCTAGTAATATCCAGGAGTTTTATCGGGGGTCAGCCATTCGTATTTCGGCCCCATGTACGGAGTAGCCAAGCCTTCGATCCTAGCTCGAGGCAGACTAGTTCGATTGAGATGCACAAAGAGGATCCAATGATCTTACACCGTTCGTATTGCTATTAGCTGGAGATTAGCCGAGAGACTCATAAAATGCTAAGGGGGACTCCCCAAGCTCTTAAAATTCTGCTCATATAAATACAACATCGTCAAATCCATGGATAGATAGAAACTGAGTCCCTAAGTTCCCTAAATCCAATCCTAACAGGGCCCTAATGAAGATTGGGAAGGTCAACCCCGACTCACCGAGCGGGGTTGACCTTGCGGCTCTCCTAAACTCACCCGGGTGGGCACCTCAGGACCCTCACGGGCTGACTGACCGGACATTATCCCGAGGCCAACCCCAGCGCTGGAGGGCTGTCCAGACTTGATAATTACAGATCACTGTGCTGGACGCGCACTTACTCCATGATTTAGGCCCCGATTATTTTTACCTTAATATATCAATATGAACGTATCGAACAAACGAAAAACAAAGGACAATCAAACCGCTAGAATAGATTTCTTTTGTCATTAAGACATTATTACTCGACATCCATAAGAACATCACTCATTATGTATAAAATATAAGAGAACTGCTTGACACTCCACTTCCCAGAGTCCTTGAGAAGGGAGGCATAATCAAGCATGATTCGACGCGCAGACTGATACCCACCATGAAGCGGCAGCCCTCGCAAGTAGACAGTAGCCCCATTTCGAATGAAGCTAATAGCAGGATCATCCGTCGGCGCGAGAGTCTGACTTCCCCTAGGCTCCATGAAGCTCGTGAACCCCTCCGTCCCCACCGATCTCCAATCGACATCATCCATCAACTCCACAGACCCGACACTAGACGGTGAACTCGTAGAGTCCGACAGCATAAACGTATACAGACCGAGAACTAATCCGGCCGAGAACAGCGAGCACATAGATTGGAACGTGGGATGATCAGAAGCTTTGCGGTTTGTCATGACTTTGTAGATATGCGCAGCGTGCAGACACGCGCGTCTGGCTGCAGGTGTCTGTGACCACTCGCGGAGGTCATCAAAGGCCTTGCGCGCGGGAGCCGGGCCTGCACGGCCAGCTGCAAGGTCGAATATTTGGATATCGGCTGTGAGAGTCATGCACATATTGTGCCATGTAATGAGAGCGTTGGGGTTTAGGCGGTCCAGGGTTTCGCCGTAGTTTGTGATGAGCTGGGATTGGAGGGAGGGGAGACACCTGGCTCGTCCGTCCATGGCATAGGTGTGACATGGAGCAAAGGGGTAGCTGGCTCTGTTGGAGAGGAGGCGGTGGTATGATTCTGACTGGCGAAGTTGGATTATTGCTAGTATTGCTTGTAGATAGAAGTCATCTGTGGGGGCTTCTAGGGCGGGGACTTTGATGTTTTCGGATGGGGCGAGAATTGTTGATGAGAGGATACGCTCGCCGCTGCGGATTAGGTGTGTCCATTGGGTAGAGGAGTGGGCACAGAAGAGGGATTCGCTGCAAGGGAGGATGAGCTGGATCGAGTCTGGGACTGTGATTGGACCCGTTGAGAGGAATGAGGAGTACCAAGAGTCCAGGAGAAGTAGTCCGATGATTATTCTTGGGAAGATTATTAGTGGTGTGTTGTGTTGTATGAGCGGGAATTGCAGCATACCTCTTGGTCGACTCGACCTTGCTCCAGGCTTTCCATCTCACATCAATATCGGGAACTGTTTCGAACAAAGTCATGTCAAGGATCTGTCCTTCAGTGGCTGAGAATAAGCCATGTCTTTGCGCGACCTGCAGTATTTGTTATTAGAAGAATAGTGACAGAGGGAAAGAAAGTTGCCTTAAAACTTACAGACATGACATTGATATAAAGAGGTTGGCACTGTTCTAGATGTGCCTTTTCCTGCAAAATGACATCAATTAGTACCCCGAGTCTAGCGAATTCAGGCTGAGGGACTCATACCCCGGTCAAACCGGCCAGGTTTAATAATAGTAAAACTGTCGCAAATAATGTCATAGTGCCGGAAGCGCTCTCAAGTCCCATTGAGCATCGAGCAAATTCAGCCGTGACCTTGTCCAAAGCGCCCTAATGACTGTCGGTAAGCTGCCTGCATATACGACACACTTAGAAATATTTGACCTACGGAGAAATTTCTGGACACAAACGCAGTTGTTCCTTTGGTGCCAAGCAATGTCATGCCAACCAGCGTCATGACATATAAGAGAGATGGTCGCGCCTTCTTTGCCGAAAAAGTAGGTTGATGAACAAACGGCAAGAGGGGATTAAAGAGACGGAAGAATAAGTCGAGTGCCATATCCAAGATCTCAGCAGGAGGAAAATCAGAATGATTCAAGGTCGAGGTAGGCGTGGCTGGAGGAATGTTCCTATTTATGGGGGAATGCATATGTGTAGAAACATTCATCGGTCCAAAAGCCGCCTGCAGACGCCGTCTGCAATCCTCATCGAATCCACACCGCGATCCTTGAGCGACACTTGGCTCGCTGGGAAGGTGTGATGACCGGACGGAGAAGATATTATCAACAGGCGACATTGCGATATCCCGCCATAAACTGTTGATAAGACGCCCAGTGTTCGGTGGTGCTAGCCAGCACTGCTGGACTCTAGCAAAGCGTTCATTGGGAATGTCATCGCTGCTGTCAACTGAATGTCGATTCTGCTGGTCCGGCGTAATCATCAAATTGTCACCCATCAGAGGGAAATGGCTATCGCGCATCATATCTAGCGAGTCGTTTGACCCTGAATCCGTGCGAGGTTCAAGCCACATTTGTAGCATGTCTTTTGGCCCAGGATCAAAGGCCAAGCCAGCTCGGTGCGACACCTGATCTGCAGCCGTGACTGCATTCCATCCAAAGTACTGCTGCTGGTCGTCCATCGTCATCACTCCAAGGTCTGACTGGGGGCGGCCATGGTGGACTGAAATGTCGGCTAGGTAATCTAGTGACGATGGGAACCCAGTTGATGTGAGAGCATCTCGCGAAGTGGTAGATTGAGGTGGAATCTGTGCTTCTGTGCTGATGAGACTATTTCCTGATCCGGGGATCATTGATGATGCACCCGCAATTACTGATGGCTGTCGATTTGGCGTTTCCGATGGACCGGCTGTTGCATCGGCTTGAATATGGCCTTTGGCATGTCGGCTTAAGACATCGCTGTATGCTCATCAAATTTAGGGATTCGAACATAAGACTTTGAATATTGTTACAATTCACATGCGCCTTCAACGGTATTTACCTTCGAGAGAAACGCTTGTGGCAGACATTGCATTCATATGGGCGCTCCTTGGTGTCTGTTTTTGCATGTTAGATTATAGCTCTTGCAGGGGTTCGATGTGACTAACGCGACCGCTCATGTCTCTTATAATGTTCGGTTTTTTTGAACACCCGCGAACAGATGGAACATTTTTTTAACACCATCACGGCGCTCCCGGAAATATGGATGATTATGGTACATGTAGCCCTCGAGGCCTGCTCTGAGGGAACCCTGGAGGGGAAACATATATTAGTCAGCATGCCCCAAGGTTGACTTGACTGTATTAGGAAGGTAAATACCTGAGAAAATGGGCACCAAAATGTATGCCTTAGCGGGTAAACCATTTCCCGGGTAATGCTTTACCCGTTTAAGGTTTACTCAATTGATTATTCTCTTCGACGATTCGAAAATCCATGTCCACTACAATTTGCCCATCCGCGCCATGATCCCTCCTGACTCCGCTCATCTCGACTTGTATGTCATGTGTAGTCAACAAGGTCTCGTCCCAATCGAGTGGCCGTTGTCTGCGAATAAATGTTCTTTTATTCGTTGCATCCTTATTCTTTGACCCAGTATACCTCGCCGAGCTGGTGCCAAACACGCGAGTTACAACGGAGCGGATCAGTGGATGTAATGTTGGAAGGCAGGCGCATAAGATGCCAATGGCGGGCTCAATGCTGGACCAGATGAAGACGTTGCCGATGACCCAGGTGTAGTCGTGGGATCGGATGAACGTTATGTAATAAATTCGAACGAGGCTTGCAATGCAGACACTAGGAAATATGAGCTTGGGCCAAATACACTTGGCTTGGGAGGTGACATACATTCCTCCTATCAAAAGGATGCCGCATACTAAGAATTTCTGTGTCCTTCGCATTTGCAACTTCCACACAATAGGGATTGGAACCATCAAGATAGATATATCTGTGATTACATTCACCCCAGCATAGGCGATATAGAAATTGTAGAGGTCGTAGACACATTTTCCTCCACTGGGTTCTGTAAACTGTGTCCAGTAGTACGAAACTGGTCTGCAGCAAACCAGAAAGGCGACCGTGCCAGAGAGAAAATATCCAACGGACAGAAACATACAGAACCAGATTGACAAGGTCATGCCGAAGATACGGCGGTAGAAGAGGAGGATAGATATTTTAATGAGAGGAGTGCTGAGCACGTAGAGCAGGACGAAGGCGAAAAGGATGCGCATCATGTTCTCGACCTCGATTCCAGGGACGACCCATATATGCCTCCCAAGACTGGGATTTCCACTTACTATCAACAAGTCAGAATTGAGATCGCTTTACGCCGTTTGATGTACACATACCAACCACAATCAAAGCGAAGCCTGCGGTCACAGCCAGCTGTATAGATATCTGTTAGAAACATAGCTCAGTTGTCGACAGATTCCTTCTCTTTTCTTTGACAACATACCAAGGCAACCACGATCATCCAATCATCTGCAAGTATTCGCACAGATTGCACCTGAAATCTTGTGTAAAACCGAAGCAAGACGACTATCACCGCAATGACATAGGTTGCGATCACAGGACCAATTTGCAATGGTCCGTGATTGGCGGATACATCCGTCTTAGATGGAGGCTCATCCAGCGCCATATAGAAAATTTATTGAAAGAGTCACACCCGATGAAAATAAGGTGAACACAGGAGGACCTAGCTTTTAATTGAATCCCAAATTAAGAATTTCATACTTACATACTTACATACTTTAAATCTCTTCACACGCTTTGAAATACCTGGCCAAGAAACGGCCCCAATACCGCGCGTGGACAATATCATTCGGGCCTCCACTTCCCGTCTTGGATGAAACCCATCAAATGATATCGGCCTATGACGTGGCTGCAAATCCTCACAGAGAAGGATTCGGGTCTAATTCAAACCCCGGTCAACGCTAATATGTACTACTGTCTCAACACTAAAGGTATGGGGCCAACCCCTGAGTTCGGAGTAATTTATTAGGCCCGGAAGTCTTCCGCTTTTTTTACAACGGTGAAAAGTGGGATAAGAGACAGATAGGGAAAAAACAAAACCTCCACTGATGCGCAACATCCACCATGGCGTCCAACGAATTCCTTTACAGTGAGACTGTCAATATCGACCCCGGTCAATATGCTCTTAAAGAGCGCAAACTCCGAGTCATCTGCATAGGTGCAGTTTCTCTAGCATGATTATTACAGATTAACTGAAACAAGAGCATCCACTTCATTTCGTGAATTTTATAATCTACGAAAAGAACTGGGAGGTTGGAGGCTCCCGGCGTCGGATGCGATGTTCCTGCGCACAGCTATATCTTTCCATTCGAGCCTAATCCAAACTGGTCCAAATGCGATGCCGATGGTGCCGAGATTGATAAATGCATTGTCGATACGGTAGACAAGTATGGATTGAAAGAACCGATCGTATTTGATACCAAGCTCGTCAAGTCTATTTGGAATCAGGAGCGATGCAAATGGGCGCTCGAGCTGAAACAGAATGACAAGATCATACACGATGAAGCAGACTTTCTTACCAATGGCTCTGGTATTCTCAATCAATGGAAGATGCCGGGCATCGCCGGGTTGAACCAATTTACTGGAAAGCTTGTTCACACAGCTGCTTGGGACAAGGCGTACGACTGGACCAATGAGAAGATAGCAGTCCTTGGCAATGGCTCATCTGGTATTCCAAGTTGTTCCTGCGCTCCATTCCAAGGCTGCCAGAATTGTCAATTACATTCGCCATCCGACCTGGGTGTTGGTCAATCTCTGTCCAGATATCACGAAGGATGGAATGGGAACCAACTTCGAATATAGCGAAGAAGAGAAAAGCGAAGTTCCGAGAAGATCCCCAAGAATCCCTGGAGTACAGGAAACGGGTCGACTGCTCGCAGGTTACTGACTGCTTTTTTTTAAATTAAATCAGACTAATTATGAGAAGTGTTCACACCGTCTATCGACTGATGTTATGTGGCGCAGAGCATAATAAATTGCTATTTGATGTTGATGCAATTTCGGGGCTTATGCGCCAGCATCTCAGTGAGAACCCTGACCTTACTGACAAACTTATCCCGAAGTTTGAAATTGGATGTCGCAGACTGAACGCCGGTGGTGGATATCTCGAGGCACTACAGCAGCCAAATGCCGAATGGTGCTTTGAAGGCATTGATAAGATTACCAAGGCCGACATTCGCACGGCAGCGGGTGAAGAAGAGTTTGACTGGATTGTCTGCGCGACTGGCTTTGAGACTAGCTTCGTTCCCGGGTGGGAGCTGGCTGCTCGAGAAGGCTGACGGCTGGATGTGGAGTGGAAGGAGACACCCGAGGCATACTTCTCTATCTGCGCCGGCGGCGGAATAGCAAACTACTTCATGTTCAATGGGCCCAACTGTCCCATTGGCCATGGCAGCGTGCCGCAGATGATCAGCTGGACTGCCAATTACATGCTGAAATGGACGAAGAAGATAGCACGGGAGGATATCAAGTGAGTATTGTGTGAGATTAGATAGATAATCTCTAACTAACTGAACAGGTCCGTAGTAGTAAACGATTCCGCTGTTCGAAACTACAACCGTCGTGCGCAAGCGGGTCTAGAACGCCCCATTTGGGGCAAGGGCTGATGCTTGGTATAACAACAGACAAGCTGTTACGGCGATGTATCTAGGTAGTGTATTACATTACAATGGCAAGTTTGACGATTGGCATGGTAGAAATGTCTTATGATGTACTAACTTGAGAATAGAGGCTATTGAGAATATTCGGGGTGAAGAATTTGATATCCGGTACAACAACAGCTCGGATCCGGCTTCATATCTTGGAAATGGAGAACTAGCGTGGGAAAGAGGAGATGGTGCGGACTTGGCATTCTATTTGAAATAGATCTACGGAGTACGGAGTACTCCGTATCCGGATACCGTATGATGGTCATGTTACTTATTTGAGGCTTGCTTAAATAAACCAAGTCAATAGTACTCCGTACCGCTGTAACTTTTGATATGTATGTACTCATTTAGCTTCATTTAGGGTTGTGCTATAGCGACCCACCTCCCCACTGGCCTGGATGAAATTTGAGGTCCGCCTTCCTAATTTAGGCATCGCTCCTGAGATCTCTTTGGTTGTACTTACCAATTTCGACACAATGCAGTAAGACTGTAAGTACCTGCACTCTACATGTAAACACCTAACAAACCTAAGTCAGTCCTGTCACATGTGATTTATCTCCCAGCAAAGATCTTCATCGTCAACTGTTTCATCACCACGACAGCTTCTGGTTGTTGTACAGCATATAGCATAGAGCAAGAGGACTGATTCTCCGATTGCGACCCCGAGGTCATTCCTGGATCCACACCGGCCCCACTATCCCACGAGACAAGCTCCGAAATAGTCCCGAGATAGGCTTGGGATACGGAATACCTACCTAGGTCACCAGATCGCCAGATATGGCCTTGGTCGTGAAACTAGCAGTGCTGATCAGCGTTAGGATAAGGGGCAACTGTGGGGCGACATCAGGATCGACGAGGATAGGAGAAACGTGTGGACTACATAACGAAGCCAAGAAGGCCCAATAAGCAATTATTTGTGAAGAAAATTAATGCAAGGCTGCTTACTATGTAAACTATAATTGATTAAGTGGCTGAGTAGTATGGCAGAACCTCGGCCCAACTCTTAAAAACGCGCCACTCAACTTTGAGGTAGGGGGCTCCGTTTAACCATTTATCAACAAATTGAAGCTTTTTTTTCCCACAATCCATGCGAAAGAAAATTAATTGAAATTTTGGATATGTCTAATGAATTTCGTGTTCTTATTCGGGGATGACCGTATTCCCGACGAATGAATAGATATCTTCATCCCCATTTGACACAAGCTGACCGCTGAGCATAAGCATCCAGCCTAGCCCAGACTCCAATTGGACATCATGCCAGGGCGTCTCAGGCTGTGTATTTATAAGCCTCCTATGATTAGGGATCATGGCGTCAGACCCATTAAGTGTTCGTGATCGTTTTCTTGGTGGGTATCCGGCCCCATCAGGCCCGCGGTCCGGCTTGGTAGCACGTGTGCGAACCTCCCATTTATGCTGTAGTCTAACCAGAAGGTCTTTAGCGCGATTAGCACTCTGCCAAGATAGGGAGAACTCTTCGAGGGCCCTGAAACAGGTACTCAAATGGGCGATGATATTCTCTCCTCCTTCGGTTTGGTATTGGGAAACGGCGGCGAAGAGAAGTAGGAGTACGGCGGAGGAGGTGATCGACACTGCTTTGATGTTTATGCGGCGGAGAGTATATCTGGTCTCATACAATATAAGGATCTTGGCAATGGAAACGGCGGAATTGATGCACATCTCTCGAGCGTGGGTGGAGCCAGGTCCCTTCGGGGGCTGTGGTTGCAGGTAGCCTTTTGACATCCATGGTCGATGGGTGTAGATGAGATTTTGGTAATATTGCATGCTTTCAGATGAGTTAGCATACCTTTTCCTTGAGACTTCTGAAAGAAACTAATAAAAACTCACTGAAGTAGCAACACATGCGGAAGATAAGGAGACGTATGATCGTTGAGGTTAATTTGTAAAATTGAGGGCAACTGAGCTTTCCAATTGAGAAGCTTGGCAACATTATTCTCATTGAGCTGCTGGAGCAAGGCTCTTGGAATAACTGATGTTCCATACCTTTTTCACAAGGTTAGCCAAGGAAACTCACTCGGGCCCAACCGATGCTGCCAAGGAGAGACGATAAACGGGAACGAAAGCTTACAGAAAGTAGCCACAGGGCGCCATAAGCTCACATAATGAGACTTCCTGTTGACTGACAGCCCCAACGTAGTCAAATAATTCCGAATCATGTTCAAATGGAATGGGAGAAGCGTAGGGCGTCCATTTGCAAGGTTTTCGATACTGGACGTCATTGTTCGGCTTTTTGACCGTAACATCCTCCATGTTGGTGTAAAAAGGTCTACCAAGGTAGAAGCCGACAAGACTAGAAGTTCAACAGTTTAGAGATATCCTGAGCGCATATGAGAACAACGCAAGAACTCACTGATCCACCATATACGCAGCCCAAAAGACGGTTCGACGCAGCTCAGCGTCGGCAGCGGTAACGGACCCACGAGCAACATATGTAGACAGGTCAATGTGCAGGGCAAGATCAAAAGCAAGTCGAAGAGCCATCCCTAGGAATTGTAAGCTAGGCAAACCAGCAACTTGCCACAGAACTTACCACTGTAGAGCCACCCACGTGTATCTGAGCCCACCCCAATTTCATGGCTGCTAAGGATAACTAATGCTTGGACTGTTGACACGCATGGAGAGTCTAGTTCAATTTCAAGAAGCTCTTTTGCACGGTCCCCGAAGAATTCACCGAGTGATTTCGGGTATGTCACAAAGGATGGATGATAACGGGTTTCAAAAGCAGCACCAAGAGAGCACCTGTTTGCAAATGTTATTATATATGTCCAGATTGTCGAGTTGAAATAAACTTACATTGCATAGCAGAGTGCCTCGGAATAGAACGGGGTCTCTTCTTTCCCATCCCAGGCTATCTTGCCTTTCTCGAACATTTCTCGGTCGACGACGTGGAACGATGGATCTTGCCAGGTAAAATATAGATTAAGAAGATGCTCCTCGAGAGATAATGGGACTTGTCTGTCGTAGTCTGCGTCGTCGAGATAATTGACCGCCCGATGTGTCTGACTGTTGATGGATACTGGGGCATCGGCAAGGTTGAAGGTCGATGTAGGGCCATAGAAGCGAGCTTTCCCTCCAGGCCCAAAGCGCAATGTGCCCATGCGATCAGAAAGCTCGTCAATAAGATCTTCAATTTCTTCCGTGCTCCTGGTATCATTGTCGAGGCTGAGCGGGGTTTGAACGACGGCAGGCTCAAAAGGCTCTGCCTGCCTCTCCAATTGCTCCACTGGCGGCTGTAGTGGTTCTGTGTCAATGCCTTGAATTTCTGGAGATGGTGGTGTAATGCATGTCTCAAAATCTAAAGTCCAGTCCCAGTTGGTCAATGAATTATCCGAGTGATCATCTGCGGGTGGATATTGTTCTGCAAGGGAGATATCCAGATCTTCAGTATCAAGGACCATGGGCAGTGTCGACACGGCATGAGGGTCCGAAAACATTGTGAAACTCGGTTGAAATATTTGCGATGTGTTTCCCGGAGCTGTTGGTGTCTGAGCCAAAGTGCTCTTTGAATCATTTGTTATACCAGGAGCGGAGAATGGCACAGAAGGGGGTGCATCAAAAGGCAGATCATCGCTTGCGGATGGGGACTTGGGGTTAGAGGATTTGCTGGTAGCGTGATTGTTTCTTGCGGCTGAATGAACTTCAGTCAAGCCAAGAAGATCAAGGACGTTAGCCAACGCTGTGTCCCTTTCTTGCGGCATAGGCGGGACCTCCAATCCACTTTCACGGATATAGAGACAGAGCTGCTCAACTCTGCTTGATAGAAGCTCTATAGCAACACGGAGTGGGAGCCTTCATATAATCAGCGCTATTATCTAACCAACAGACCTTTCTTATGAAATGACCTTAGCGGCCACTTACTTTCGCTTGTCTACGGCCTGGTATTGACATTCGCGGTGCTTGTTCATGCAGCTGGAGCATTTAGGCTTACCGCCATCACACTGCTGGGATTAGCTTCGTGTATTTTCCATCCAGCTAATTGATATGTCACCTTGACTTTACTCTCCCGACATGATACGCATGCCATGGAGGCATGATTCCTCCTCTTTGGGGGGACATTGGGCTTTGTCATATTTTTCTCGTTCTTCTGCTGCCATGAGACGATGCGTTTGCAATATCTGAGCCCATTGGCAATATAGAGGGTGGCTTGAAAGATCTAAGTGCAGTGCGGGGTAATGTTGAAGGGGAAATGTTTAATCCGAACTATAACTTCCAAAGTTTCCACTGTCGTTTATTGGCTCTACGAAAAGGACCACCTGTCAATTCACGCATTTGTGATTCTAAAACATTAAGCGGGGAAGACTCGTATGTGTAAAGGATGAATGACATCAGGTAGCGTGATAGACGGCATCGTTGGTGAAGGAGGTGTCGTCTAATTTTCGTTCCTTCATCCGGGGCTGCACCAATCGCTGATATAACCGAGGTTGGATCTAACCTAATTAGGAATAGACAACCTTTACGGGAATCATAACCCGATGTGGGGGGTTGCACATGGATGTACACTCCATGTTTTCTGCAACACTCCAGATTTTTAAGGACTAATTAGTTTAACGCGCAGTCCTATCACATAGAGTAGATTTTATTGAACATAAATACTAATATAAACCGAACACGAAATCGGAAGATTGATCTCTGTGAACCATGAATCCCAAGTCCAGCAATCAAAGCCATTACCGCCGATCTACAAGTGCAAAAAAGCAAGCAACAAACATTGCGCAGGGCTCTTCTTGGATCCGCTACTGCTTTCTCTTAACAAGTTGGTGGAACCAACGTTATTGCATACTATCTACCACCTTGGCACTGAGCACTGTGCAATTGTGGCTTATGCTGGAATCCGAAGGTCCCTTTATGTTGTATAGATAAATATCTTCACCGGTATACTTCTCGGAGCCAACTTCAGAATGCATTCAATAGTATCTTTAAACTTTGTGGGGTAATGGCCAAGCCTCAACTAGAGCAAAGCGCTTTTGTCTAAGACACCACAGAGTATCTTAAATATCATCGAAGAGTCTATTTAACAGATTTTTAATGCAGTTTTCCAATCTGAGTTTTTTCATTCACTTAATAAAATACAAAATTTCTTTATATTGGACCCAAGAGGCTTCTGCCTACCTTGACATCGGCCCTTCTCAGATGCACTAAAAGATGTGCAGAAAACATAGCAAAACAGGTTCAGTAATAAGATAGCTTCAGTGGTACTTCTTGCAAATGCAGTAGTGCTACTGGTTAGCAAGCCTTAGTTCCACTCGGATTCCCTTTCCCGGCCAAGCCTTGTTTGTATCCACCCCAAATAACGATCGTGTATATAACCCCGGCTGAGCTATTATTAAAGCGACTACCCCTGGAAAGCAGTTTGAAGGTCTTTATTATTTAACAATCTCCTATAACACATCTACATAACACATTTATTCCTCTCAAGATGTCGGCCCCAAAGTTGCGCGTCGGTATCGCCGGTCTTGGCCGAATGGGTAAGCATTATTCCCAAATCGGACTCTGCCAAGGTCTTTAATTGACACATAATAGGCCAACGACATGCATTGAACTACCATGTTTTCACTCCTCGTGCTGAGGTGGTAGCAGCAAGCTCACCTGATCTCAACGAGCACAAATGGGCAGCAGAAAACCTTACAGGAGCAAGAATTTATAAAGACTACTATGAAATGCTCGAGAAAGAAAACTTGGATGCCGTAGTAGTTGCTGGTATTACTGCAGTCCACGCAGATCATACTATTGCTGCTATCAAGAAAGGATTGCACGTCATGTGCGAGAAGCCTTTGTCTCTTGACATCAAGATTGTAGGTGTTTCCAAAGACCAAATGTGGAGACACATGCTAATTTCAACAGGCTCAATCCGTTCTCGACGCATATAACACATCTCTAAAAACACACCCTAACCAGAAAGTCATGTGCGGTTTCTCGCGCCGGTTTGATGCTTCCTACCGAGAAGCCCATGAGAGAATGGTCTCGGGCCAACATGGCCGACCAGTAGTCTTCAGATCCCAGACCGCAGATATGCTCAACACTACTGGGACATTCGTGCAGTACGCCAAGACGAGCGGCGGAATCTTCCTCGACTGCTCCATCCACGACATCGACTTGATGCTGTGGTTCCTTGGTGAGAACACCAATATCAAAAGCCTGCAGGCTGTTGGAGTCACTGCCGTCCACACTGAATTGGATTCAAGCAAGGATCGTGACAACGCGGTAGCTACGGTCGAGTTTGATGGCGGCAAGATTGCTACCCTTTTCTGCTCACGTATGATGGCTGCTGGACAGGAAGATACAACTGAGATCATCTGCGAGAAGGGGTCACTCAGAGTCAATATGCAAGGCCAGAAGAACCACCTTGAGATTCATGATGGCCAGGGTGCCAGACGTGATCTTCCCAAGCATTACTATGAGCGTTTCAGAGAGGCTTTTCTTACGGAAGCTAATGAGTTCACTTCTTGTTGCTTGGATAACACAACCGCACCAGTGTCGCTTTCAAGTTCGGTCAAAGCGGTTGTTATTGGCTCGGCTTTGCAATCTAGTTTACTTACTGGGGAAAAAATTAATTTTAATTCTGGGAAAGAGGCTAGACTTTAGATGCAGGGCATCTTCCCTGAAGCTGTCTATCCATTCAATAGGCACCAATGTGCTTTTCTGATTTTGTTTGTTTGCACATGTCTAGCACATATCTCACGTCACACGCGTGAACATGTCACTTAATTATCCACAACAAGCTTCCACCTTCCACCTTCCACGCTTCCTCCTCATCCTCATCCTAGCTTTCAATTATCCAGTCACTGAATTCGAAGAACTTCTTTGGACTTGATTGCTTGCTTTTATGCACGCTAAAATGTTGCCAATGAAATTGTGATTCTGAACGCCCCCAAGATTCGTGGAAAGCGACAGACTTGGTGCCAAAGTCAAGACACCACCAACCTAAGAGGAGGGCTCGCACCGGTAGAGTCTCCTAGACACTATTCTCCACAAATTGGAAACCGTAGGTTACCATCGACTCTACCGCGAGCGGCCCAGCTAACTTGTATCTAATTATAGGATACACAACTGTTGTCAAACCGCTCACCTAAACCGCCCCTGGCATTGCCCTATTTTCTGGGCCAACCAACAAAACCGCCCACCTCCACTGAATGGAGGAGCGTGGTTTTGGATGAATCAAAAAAGCACCATTATTCTTTATGGAATTATCACTGGGCTTAAACAACCCTTATGGTCAGTACTTTGAGTAAAGAAAGCTGATCATTTAATTGACAATATCACAGAATTTCTCCAACATAATGTTGGAAATTCAAGCTCAACAAGTATCCCCCACCTGCCGCCGCCACCGATATCTCTACTTTTGCTTCATCGTTGCATGCCAGTCTTGAAAATACGAGAGTTGCGACTATACAGCGCTCTTTTGATTTCTGCGCCGTATACCTCAACAGGCCGACACCTCTCACACTTGCAAGACTGACACCCTTTATCCTCTGAAGGCCGAATTACGCTGGGTTCGGGTCATAGGTGGGTGACAGAAACAGAAGGAGAGATTGAGAGACGAAGGGGGGGAGTTATTCGCGGAGTCCTAGTAGACCCACGATATCCATCTTATTGCTGTAATTGGGATATAGTGTCCGAAACCGCAACCAAGTTAATTCTATCTTGTCTCTCCTGTGCCAAGTTAGTTTTGCTTTTTTTAGCACCTCAAAGATCTTCTAGCCTAACCCGCTTAAGGTCCAGATTAAGTACTGGCCGTTATCCTGCCTAGCGTCCTGGCATCTAAAGAAGATAATCCATACTTCCCTTGTAGGGGATCTAGTCTATAATAATAATAGGACCTAGTACCGAGGGAGACTCTGTTGTTTCTGCCCAGCGAGAAATAGAGGGTACTGGAATTGGATTTTATCTGCAGTTTTGTCCAAGAGAAATAGCATGATAGAGATCCATTGCGGAATTTTTCTTCGGGAAACATGATAGTGCCGGGCAGTGGGAACTGTATAATAGCGGCGCAGTTATTGTTGAATTTCATCTTGAAGTGAAACCGCCTGTAGTAAGGAAATCAAACTCAGCATATTCAAGATCACTTAATTCTGCTGAATGACTCTAATTTCATATTTAAAATGGAATTTTTGCTTCCCTTTCCATGTGCCAAACTTGCTTGATATCAGTGAATCTTTGATGGCCCTATGCTCTGACTTCCAGATGTAAACCTCTGTAGATGTCAAGAAGCGGTGAGATGAGAAATGTACCATATCTACAGGGTTCAGGTCAAACTACAATTTGAACCTTTAAGACCTGCAAACAGAATCAACTAGATGTAATCTCCGAGAACAGGTATTATCTATTCGTAGACGCGTTTCCCGAAGTTAGTTCACATTCAAATGAGGGAAAAGTGAGCCGTAGACAGTCCTATATGTAGAAGAGTAACCCCTAAATAGTACATCCCCCGCGGCGATAGCCCAGGCAGGGAATGCGGAAGGGTGGGGTCCTCTGCCGACCCCCCGCTTCAGATGTTAAACATGCTCGCCGCTCGACCCTCCTCTTCATCAAAAGTGGAAAGAAATCAGAGATTTAGAACAAAGCAAAGATGCAAACCCTAACAATATCTGACTTAATCTTTGGTCCCTCGCCCATTCAAGGGTGTTTATTTTTTTTCTTCTTTTTTTTTTTTTTTTAAAAAAAAGGGAGTCAAAGGTAGTTTGGGCTGCCTTTCATACGTATCGTACAAGGCCATTTCTATCTGTTTTACTTATAATTCTTCTGTCTTTTTCTAACATGCTTGTTGCCTCACGGGGATTTTTGTCTTGTCTCACTCAATTACTGGCATTCATCAGAAATAGATGAGGGTGAGTACGAACACAATATTTCATATGATTAGTTGACTACGACATAAAATCGGGTTGCGGTTCAGGATTCATCTTCATTGGCTGATCTTGTGGGCTACAGGGCAAAATGGGGTATTTCAAACAATATGTAACAAACTTGAAGCAAGAACCCTTCTTCTGTTTTCACCAAAGAAACTGGCGTTGAAACTCGAACGAAGGGGCTCCCTGCCAAGAGCTCATTCTCTCCACCGGAGCACTCTCTTCATGTGCATTACCTGACGACTCGAGGACCGAATGACCCGATGTTTCATTGACAGTTCCATCAATCTCTCGAATTGCAGTGGACATTTGAATCGAGTCATAAGGCCTTTCATTCTGCAAACGCCTTCTCTTTGAGCCCTGTGTCTCTACACCCATGCTTTCAGACTCAGTGCAAGCTTGCTGCCACCTCCGAATACTATGAGAAGTATCAAGAGGGAACTCCGACCAACTCTCCATTCCCCTCTTCTCAAGCCTGGGAAATGGCACATACGCGCCGCTATTCGCTCGACGAGGAATCGCAGCCGAAAGCTGCTCGTCCGAGATATGTGGGAGTAAATTTAAGAGAATGCTTTCAGTGAGCTGGAGTCGGTTCTCCAGTGCTTCGGCATATCCTTTCTCTGGTCCTCTTCGAAGCTGTTCGGGCCAGTTGCACGGTCGATTGTTCTCGAGACATTGTTCGCAAATAGGTTTTCGGCCGCTGCATTTTTGTTTTCTTGATCGACATGCGTTGCATGCGATTGTTATACGCGCTGGTGTTTTTGCCTTTGATTTCGATGGCATTTTATTTTCTTGTGTGGTAGATTCAAGTGTTGAGGAGAGAGTGGTAGCAGTGGCGACCGGCAGATCCCATCGCCTGAAAGTTCTACCGACAGTTCCTGGCTGTGTTATAGCGGCCATTTGGTCAAAATGTGTATATGGCAGAGGGTGAACTATCAACCGTCTTTAATCGCAGACATGTTTTGTATATAGTCTGGACATTTATCCGCATCTTATTCTCTGGAAATACTCATTACATCTTCTCTAGTTCTACACATATATCTTTCTTCAATATGACTTCAAAGAATTCATACCGCATTGCCTCTATCCCAGGCGATGGCATTGGCCCTGAGGTAGTCAGCGCTACTATCCAAGTCATCGAGAAACTCGCAAAGACTCTTGGTACATTCAACATCGACTTTGAACATATCCCATGGGGAACCGAGTACTACAAACAAACCGGACGATATGTATCTGAAGGCTACCTCGACACTCTACGCCAGTACGATGCTATACTATTCGGTTCCGTTGGATCACCTGGTATGTACTCTATACTATACAGCATCATACCAACCACCCGACAAGTAAACAGCAATATTAATAACAACAGATGTCCCCGATCACATCTCACTCTGGGGTCTTCTCCTCGCCCTGCGCGGCCCACTCCAACTATACGCCAACGTCCGACCAGTCCGCACCTTCCCAGGAACCAAATGCCCCCTCAACACAGCAACCAACGGCATCGACTGGATGCTCGTACGCGAGAACTCCGAAGGTGAGTACGCAGGCCAAGGCGGACGGTCCCACGTCGGACAGCAATGGGAAGCAGCGACAGAAGTAGCGCTATTCACACGGGTCGGCATCGAGCGGATTATGCGCTTCGCATTTGAGACAGCGCGGTCTCGGCCGCGTAAGCTCCTAACCGTCGTCACGAAGAGCAATTCCATGCGCAACGGGATGGTATTGTGGGATGAAGTTGCCGCACTTGTGGCAAAGGACTTCCCGGATGTCAGCTGGGATAAGATGCTTGTTGACGCGATGACTGTTCGGATGGTTGTGAAGCCGGAGTCGATTGATACGATCGTCGGAACGAACTTGCATATGGATATTTTGTCGGATCTTGCTGCTGCGTTGGCTGGGTCGATTGGTGTTGCGCCTTCTAGTAATCTGGATCCGACGCGCAAGAATCCGTCGATCTTTGAGCCTGTTCATGGTAGTGCTTTTGATATTACGGGGAAGGGGGTTGCAAATCCGGTGGCTACTTTTTGGTCGGCGGCGGAGATGTTGATTTGGATTGGGGAGGAGGATGCTGCGGCGCAGTTGATGGGTTGTGTGGAACGGGTTTGTGCCAAGGGGATTCTGACCCCTGATCTTGGGGGGACATCTGACACTCAAGGGGTTGTGGATGCGGTTTGTTTGGAGGTTGAGAAGTTGTGAAAGAAGATCTGAGACAATTCATTGTCTTTCCTTCTTTTTTCCTTCTATTCTTTGTTTCTTTGTCTTTCCATCTCATGTCATCTGAAATACACCTTAGATGAATTGATCAGTTGACCATGCATTGAATATCAATGGACATAAAGTACAAAATGATGATTATAGAAGTTGACCTATAGAAGACACTTTCCTTTTGAGCAATGGGCAATATATTCTTGAGAATAGTCCAGAAGATCACTTTCCTGTCATGTGTATGAATATTCATAAAGAGAACCTCAAAGCCATCTCGCACAAGACGAAACAGATCAGGAGGCCATGAACTAAGGAGCCCGAAAATGTCATTATAGCGATATGACACCTGTTTCCCTCATATATAAGAAGTAGAAACAAGATCAGTAAGCTCCTGTCTTAAGAGTCCAACATTTAAACGGCCTTAGCACCTACCCTGTATCAGGACTTCACAGTCACTCAGAAAGGCCTTCAAGCAGGCCAAATCCACTCGACCACTCGAACCCATCCATACACAAACTCAACTTTCCATTCATTATCGTCAAAAGATAGAAGGTCACTCCCTTCATCCACGACTCAATCCAACTAACTAACAATCTCCAAGGGATGTTCTACCAAAACGGAAGATTAATCCAAGAACCCGAATATAGCCCTCGAAGAACAAAGTGGGTGAACGTATTCTTCAACGCACGCGACTACAGATGCGACGACCTCGCCATAATGCGCACAGTCATCACTTGCATCCGCACAAGAGTCGTCAGTATCACTGGCCATGCCATGCATCACGATATCCCGCTCTGTATCTCGATCCAGGTGCCTGGAGAACATGATGATGAGGAGTCGATTCTTGCTGCTGCAGAGCTATCGGCGGAATATCTTCAAGCGGAGGTTGCTTTGGGGTCGGTTCATATTAATAGGTCTCTGCTTTTTCGGAGATGAATTTTTGGGATACGGTGTTTGGGATTTGCGTCTGAGATTCTGAGACCGTATATCATGATATCATCGTCTTGTATTCTGTTATTCTTGCTGGTCGAAAGAGCATACTAAGGACACCTAAAGTATTTTCAAGCTCAACAAATATCCATTGTCACAATAGAGTAGGCAGAAATGATACACAGATTCCTTTCGAGTCATGAACTAGGCAGACCTCAATCTGCTGGGAGATTCCTCAAGACCTCAATAAATACAGAAGGACAAAGCCATCCTGGAATAGATGAAAGCCTTGAAAATAGCATTGTATTATACCTCCTTTGTTCTTACCTATGCAGGCTCCTGAGCCAACTACAAACAATAGAAGAGTATATAAACAGAGCCTATATAATCCCAAACCCGAACTCGAAACCCACCTCCTTCCCATCTTCCACCTTTCCTCCCAGCCAGTCACAACACCACAAACAAACCACAAGGTAAGCAACCCACCCCCGATTCCCACATTCAAGATATTGGAATCCTCACCTCCAACCCGGGAAAGATGCAGAGCATGTTCTACTTCGATGGGGAGCTAATCCCAGAACCCGAGTACGACCCACGCCAAGTCAGCAACTGGGTGAACGTCTTCATCAAGGCGCGGGACTCCGACTCCGACGACGAGACCCTCATGCGCACAGTCGCAGCTTACATCCGAACAAGCACCGCTTCCATCTCCGTCCACGCTAAGCATCATGACTACCCCCTGTGCGTCTCTATCAAGGTGCCCGGAGACTACCATTCCAACAAGGCGTCTATTCTCGCGGCTGCGGAACTGCAGGCTGACTACTATTGCCAGGAGATTCGGAATGGGAGAGTGCGTATCAATCGGGCTTTGCTTTTCCGGCGTGAGGTGCAGGATCGGGGTTGATGATGCTGAGGGTGGGCTTATGGCCCCAATGGGGAATTTCATGATACATGATGAGCGTTTGAGAGAAATATACATACCCGCTGCGTGAATGGTATGATATGCATTATTTTTGGGTTGTCTTCTGTATTATCCAAGTAGAGTCGTCGTTAGATTGTAGAATGGTTTGTGTTTTTCAATCAGTAGTGTGTATGTAGTAGAGGTCTTAGAAGCTTGGGAATTGCTGCCCGATCATATCGAACAGAGTGTCGAAGTCAGCGCCCTCGATTAAATCAGCCATGTTCAAGTCGAAATTCGATATCCCCTCAAACTGTGTGGAATTGGTCTCCTGTAAATCCATCTGCAGTGAAGAGGGTGTATCGGCGAGGATGCCCTGTTCGTTCGTTTGTGACGGATGCATCGACACCGAAGGAGCTACCACGGGATCATGTCCCCTGTGGATAGAATCCCCCCATACGTTATTCCGCTGCTCGGTCTGCGACGGCTCTGCCGATAGGCAAGGTTCTTCTTGCAAGTGCGACAGGCGACCAAGTCTCCTTCTGTTCTCCTCGCGTGCAGTCAAAGATTCCGCAAGTGTCGGGCTTCCCTCAGAGCCCCTTGTTACGTATGCCTGAGAGTTTGCTCTTGGATCAGAGCCGCTTTCTGACCGTTGGATTTTCGTGGCTAGCACTGAAAGCGACATGTGGCAGTGTTTGGCTGTCTCCCATTGAGTGGACATCAAACGTAGGAACTCGGAAAACTCTTCAATCTCCCTATCGTGTAGTTAGTAGACAGTAATCAATTGAAGATCACGCAGGAAACAGAAACACATCACGTACTGAAGACCCTTTGTCAACACATATTGGTTAAGTTGACAAGCCAAAGCCAAAACCAACCCAGACATCCACGCAGCCGACAAAAAGCCGGGCCAGAACAAAGCCTGCCGGCTATCAACTTGCAACCCGAGCGCCGATAGGATAGCCCGGGCAGCCCCGATGCAAGTTTGCAACCCAGAGCAGAATTCCGCAGTTGATGGATCCAGCGACAGCGAAGGCCGATGAATGATCAGAATGAGATGCTGATACAGCACAGTGAAAAAAGGAGCAAAATCAAACGCAGTATCTGTCATCACAGATCCCACCCTTTGTTCAAATACCGCCGGTTTTCTTTGCAGTTCGGTGGGAAGACTATTCCACCACTTGTGCACGTCCGTCACAAGGAACAACACCGAACTGCGACGAACGGATCGAACCAATATCGATTTATGAAAAAGCTCCAATGCCCGGCCCGTCAGAGTTCCCGAGTCAACGTAGCTAGCAAGAACACTTTCCTTGCCTTGGTCTTCTTTATTACCGTGCTGTGGCGCGGAGCTACCATTCATGGACTGAGTCGCCTGGCCTCGAGGAGAATGCATTTCCCGGGCAGCAGGGAGACATACATCAATATCAGAATCCTGTATACCAAGCGGCAAGCCCAAAGCCTGACTTAGATATCTATCAATGGCATAAGCGCACCAGAAGACCCGCTTCCGCAGTTGTCGGTCGTGGGTGGAGAGTTGCTTGTATCGAAACGGACACCGGTGGAGACCAGCATGGAGCATCGAGCGTAGGATACAGCCCCCGACAGTCGATGCTTGCCGAAGTGACATTGTAGCAACAAGATAGACTTGGATAGCTAGAAGTGCTTGCAGGGAAACGATATCATGTCGAGAGGAGAGAGTCCCGAGCAAAGAGTTGAAACTGGTTGGTGATTGGATCTTCGATTCAGATGGTAGATCCAAGTCTGGCGCTAGTAGACTGCCTAGATTGAAGACACATTGGAAGATAGTTGTCCAGCATGTACTGCGGTGGTCTATGCAAGGTTCCTGCGTCTGTTGAGTTTGATTTCTATTGGAGTAGACCTTCTCCATCGCCTGCAGGAAGGTGGGACCGTGCAGGAACGGGAACAGAGGGTGCCACACTTTGAAATACATCATCATTAGGCCCTTGGCCACATCTGCGGGAGGTAGCTTTCCTAGAGACGCTGTCAATGATGGGTCGTAGGTCCATTCTGTGGGAGATTCAACCACCTCCAAGGACGAAGCGGTGTCTCTGACGGATGAGGTGCGCTGGTGCTTGTCATGAGGTGAGGTTTCAGCGCCTACGAGCGTTTCCTCTGCTGTGGGCAAGTTTGACTCTGATGAACCCGGACCATCTATGTCGTTGAATGCACGCTTCACTGTCTTTATGAAATAGACGCCACTTGAGCTACCGACGAACTGGCTGTCCTCATTCGAGTGTGCCGTCAAGGAGCCAATTTCAGATGTCTCGGGTACAAATTCTGATGCCATTGTGTATATATCATCTCGTGTGAATGAGATGCCCAGGCGTTCTCTATAAAGGTCAATTTTATTCCCACAGAAATCATCCACCCACCCCGGGGCGTCATCGAAATATGCTGAGTCATCGGAGAAGGCAAACAATAGCGGCCACATAGTCGACAGTCTAGGGAATAAGAAGACATCTCTCGTCTACGAAAGAACTTGATGAAGCAAAATAGGCCACGGCCATCCTATTGATTGTCTAGCGCTGCTCTCTCGAACCTGAGAGCAAGCACAAGAACGACCGGATTTTTCCGTGAGAATTCATAAATCTATTTGACACAGAACGCAGGAAGGGAGAGCTGTGGAAACAAGTAACTTCACAAATCCCTCCCAGCTGAGTAAAAAAAAAAGAAAAAACGAAGATAGCGAAAAGGCTGTCAAAGGAACCACGACCAGCGCCTAGAATAAAAAAAGACTTTTACCAATGCCAACCTGGAAACACTCAATAATAGCCCAGTAGTGGGAGGCAAAAGGAAATAGGCCAGTACTAGGGAAATCGGAAAAGAGGAAAAAAAAAATCCGAATGTCATACCGCATTCAACTAAACACCAGGAAGGTGACTGCCTAAGAACAAACTTTTCGAACCGAGGGATATCAGGATCAGAGATAGGGAGATGTAGGGGTAGAAAGGGTAAAAGATGGGAACAAATAATGATAAGAGAAAGGAAAAGTCGTCAAAAACGTGCGTCCAAGATTTCCGAGAAGACAAAGAGTGAACACATCAATTAAGACTTGTTCTCCTCAACAGGGGCCTCCTTGGCGGCTTCCTGGGGCTTGGGTTCGGTGGTCTCACCATCACCCTTGTTCTTCATGTACTCATCGTAGACGTTAAGGGCCTCATCAACCTTGCCGCGGAGAGCCTCCTCATCATCGAGCCTGAAGGAACGTTAGCAAATCATGTCACAAATAATAAAAAAGAATCGGAGTGCAACTTACAGGCCAAGCAGCTCAGCGTTATCCATCTCAAGAAGCATACCAGTGATCTTGCCAGCAAGCTCGGGTTGCTGAGCCTGGATCTTGGGGTAAAGAGCCTCGCCGAGCATCTGCTTCTGCTGAGCGGGGGGAGCAGCGAGGAGAGCCTGGTTGGCGGAGGCGGGCTCGCCACCAGCGGGCTGACCGCCAGGGGCGGGCTGGCCACGACCACCACCACGACCCATCTGAGGACCACCACGGCCGAAACCGGGGCCACCACGCATGTTCATGGGCATACCGGGAACACCACGGCCACCGCCGCCACGTCCGAAAGCCTGGGGCATAGGGTAACCCATGCCGTTAGGAATACCACCAGGAGCCTGCATGCCCATGGGCATACCCTGGAAGTTAGGAGGAAGCTGCTGGTTGGGGGGCATGCCACGGCCACCCTGCTGGGGGAAGGGACCGGGGTACTGAGGACGTCCGGCGGGCATGTTAGGCATGGGCATACCGCCCTGGGGGGCGAAGGGCATACCGCCACGCTGTCCAGGGGGCATGAAGCCCTGCTGGCCAGCACCGTAGAAGACGGCGGGCTGCATGAACTAGTCAAGGTTAGTAACTGAGCAAATACTGATCGTGAAAATTGTAACTTACAGGCTGGGGCATACCGGCAGCGGCAGCGGCCTGCTGCTGGCGGATGGTGTTGCGAGCCTGGATGCTGGCCTCAAGCTGGCTGCGGCGGACATCCTTGCGCTGAGCGAGAGCAACGTAGAGGGGCTTGGCGTTGACCATACGCTGGTTCATCTCGGTGACGGCCTTGGAGGCCTCATCGGGGCTGCTGAAGCAGACGAAACCGAAGCCCTTGCTCTTACCGAAGGCCTTCTTCTCAGTCTTCTTCTCCTCAGAGTCCTCGCCCTCCTCGGTCTTCTTCTCCTCGGTGGTCTCCTCAGTCTTGACCTCAGCGGTCTCCTCGGTCTTCACCTCCTTCTCCTCGGAGTCCTTGGTCTCCTTGTCGGCCTCCTTCTCCTCACCCTCGGGGGAGGGGGAGCGCTCAGCGGCATCACGCATAACCTTAGCGGAAGTGATGGTACCGTAAGGAGTGAAGAGGTCACGGAGCTTCTCATCATCAATATCGTCGGTCAAGTTCTTGACGTAGAGGTTGACACCCTGGTACTTGGAGGCCTTCTCCATGCGGGCAGCCTCGTACTGCTTGCGCAGCTCCTCCTCACGCTCGTGCTTCTTCTGGGCACGGCCAACGTAAAGCTTCTGGGTCTTGACATCCTTCTCGTTCATCTCAGCCACGGCGGCCTCGGCGCTCTCGTGGTTGGCGTAGTTAACGAAACCGAAACCGCGGCTCTTGCCATCCTGGTCGTGGCTGAGAGTGGCGGAGGTGATCTCACCGAAGGCCTCGAACATGACGCGGAACTCGTCATCGGTGATCTCGAGATCGATGTTCTTGATGTAGATGTTGGTGAAGTTGGCCTTCATCTCTTCGAACTTGCTCTGGCGGTCCTTCTTGGAGATGTGGTGACCGACGAAGACCTTCTTGTCGTTCAGCAGCATACCGTTAACGTGCTTGATGGCGTTGTTGGCAGCTTCGGCGGTCTCGTAGTGAACGAAACCGTAACCCTTGGAGTTGGCGAACTCATCCTGAGCGACCTTGCAGCTGAGAATGTTACCGAAGGCAGCGAAGGTGTCGTGGAGAGCCTTGTTGTCAATGGCGTTGTCGAGGTTCTTGATGAACACGTTGCCCTGGCCAGTCTTGCGCAGAGCGGGGTCACGCTGGGACCACATGATGCGGCAAGGCTTACCCTTGATGAGAGTGTAGTTGAGGTCCTCAAGAGCACGCTCACCGTCAGCTGTGTTGTTGTAGTTGACGTAGGCGTAGCCCAGGGAGCGGCGGGTGACGGCATCACGGCAGACACGGATAGAGGCGACCTGACCGATGGAGGAGAAGAGCTCGTAGAGCATAGCCTCAGTCACAGAGGGGTCAAGCTCGCCGACGTAGAGGGAAGCCGAGTGGGGCTGGTTGTTGGCAGCATCACCGGCGGCCTCGGAAGTGGCCTCGACGGGAGTGCCATTGGCCTCAGGGGCAGCGGCGACAACGTTGTCGGTGACGGGAGCGGTGGCGGGGGCTTCAGCAGACATAATGGCGACTGTTTTCACTGAGAAAAGAAAGTTTTAGCATGTGCATGCCGAGCCTATCGCGGAGAGGGGGAGGGGGAATCAAGGAGGCATATGAGATAAGGTTACACGGCAGTTGATGCAGTCTCTTTGGCAAGCAACCAAGGGGGGAATGGGGAAAACGAGGGGTGAATCAATGAAAAGGGAGGGGTGCCATACAGCAAAGTATCCACGAAACAAAGAGTTCAGAGAAATTTCACTTGAGCAGAGAGCACTGGCAGCGGGTTAGCGGGGAGGGGGAATCGAAGTGTGTTGCATGCGCGAGAGAAAGAGAGAGAGAGAGAGAGAGTGAAGAAGGAGAAGAAGCAGAGATGATACAGGTTTCAATAGAGAGTCAAAGGGAAGACAAAAAGCAAAATGACTAACCAGGTGAAAATGAAGACGATGGAGGCGTTGAAAGAAAATCTTCCACACAACACACCGCACAATCGGGGATGAGATAAGATAACTGGAAAAAGTCTTTTCTGGGTTTTTCGTGTTTTTTTGAGATTTTGTATCTTTCGATTAAGTATTCGAAAAGAAAAAGAAGACTTTTCCCTAAAGAAAGAGAGAACGGAGATGGAGGGGGAGGTTGTAAGGGAAGAAAAAAAAGTTGAGCCGTTCAAAAGCAATTGGTTCTGGAAAACTCAGAGGCTGCACGAGATGGGGACACTAGTCCTATTTGGGATGGGGTTGCCGCTTTAAGGGCTTATTAAGTATAACCTCGGATGGACCGAGAACCTTGGAAGTACATCTGTATTCGATACCTCTATACATCTTACATTCAAAAATGGTTCGGAAAAGAATATCCCCATGCTATGCATGCAAAAATTAATCATAAGCAAACTGTCTACCGGAAATGTACATGAAGCCCCTTCAACTCAAATCAAACCCTGCTCCCGAACTCACGGCATACAAAAGCTTGCTCCTCAATGTCTCTGCATCTGAGTACCGTGGCAGCTTGAGAAGATTCACACACGTACTGGTACTCGGCAAGCGTTCCTGGTCCTCACTGGAGTCTCTAATACTAAAGTTGGGACGAAGGTGGCTGAATCCCAGCAATGGAGCTCGAGGGGTAGACGTCACGAACCGGATGACCTTTTGCCGCTCTTCGTTGTTCATCTTGTGCATAACCTGCCAGAACAGTGCAATGGTCGGGTGTTCTAGATTGTCATCACCAATCACATACACGCCTCCGTAGAGGGTGTTCCGTCGCAGATCCTCCACATCAATATCAGCATTGTCTCCGCTCACTAACGTTTGCAACTCGGATTGATTGAACATGGATAACCAGGCGGGTTGAATGATCTGGCCGAGACCTTGCAAAAAGGCATTTGTCTGTAGAGCAGGTTGCAACTGTAGACGGTAACGAGCCACGTAGGAAATGTAAACCAATCTGTTTTTGTTTGTCACAGCGGTCTGTGAGCCATTTGGTTTCAGCTCTGCTGTGACAGTGCGGTTGGCTCCACTGGGCATCCGGATTACGTTGTTAATGGTGAAGTCAAGACCAAAGTCTTCCACATTTCCGGGGTAATTCTTCAGTTGTAACTAGTGGAACAAATTTCGTCAGCTGCAGATTCAAAAAACACAATCCCGAGCTTGCCGGGCGACACTACTCACCAAACCCTGGTACAACCCCTCATCAAGGTCCTTCAAATCGTTCAAGTTGGCACGATAGGAAGATTCCTTCACCGCAGACCTCGAGCCTCCTGTCAAGGCCCACTTCAAGAGGAAGAATGGAGCAAAGTTGACATCCACCAAGATGCCCTCGTACAGACACTTTCCAATGATCCGGCCGAGGAATTCATATCGTCGAAGAAGACCGCGCACATCATCCTGCCACTCTAGGCTTGAACTTGTGAGTCCAGCCTCGCTGAGAACCTTTTTCAGTTGGTCAACCGCTGTCGGGCTAGGATACAGCAGATGGTGATCATTTTCCGCAAACATGCTCTCATGGTCATCAGTCTTGAAAGCTTGGCTAGTGATACTGGTCAGGAACTCCTTCGTCACACCGCCACCGTCAATGCCAGCTTCCATTGCTCCAAACTGGTCGATGAAACTGATCTGGATTGGCTCTTTGAGACCGTCACCCAAGCCATAGTATTGAGAGAATGCATCTTCAAACACACTCTCACGCCGGATGTCGGCGTGGTGCCGGGCCAAGATATCCGCCGCACCCTCAGGAGGTCCATTTATCATAGCGTTTTGGGCCACAGACAAGCGCCAAGACTCAGGATCCACGAAGCCCTTCCGGCGACGCTGTTGATCCCTAAATATAAATTGACGGAAGATCTGCACTCTCGTGGCAAATGGGATGAAGAAAGGCATATTTCGAAGAATCTCTAGCCGTGGTGCAATGGCAGCCAGAGCGTTATTTTGAGCTTGCCTTCGTTGACTATTTCGCATAGCCTGAATGTGAATCAGTCGCCGCGCATGGCTATTGCCAACAAGGTTAGAAGGCTCCGGGTATTCATCGTCAAGAAGATCAGGTTCGGATTCTTCATCGTCGTCCTGGAATTCATGGCGTTTCTCCTCTTCTGCCACAACGGCTGGGATAAAGCCTTCCATGTCGAATCGATCTGTCATTAGCCAATGATTTTGAGGGAGGAATTTGCGTCGAGAACTAAAGTCGTGTCAGCTAGGGTGCCTACATCATAGCCAATGGCACATTTCGACTTACTCTCGCTCATGCAGCATTCTGAGCAACCCCGTAACTAAGCCTTTGAAGTAGTCGAGTGGGATACCTGTAACACCAGGAAGATCATTGATTTCCTTCTTGGCCTCCACTTCAGTACGCTCAATTGGTCCAGAAACTTGAGCCGTATTGCTGAAATAACTTCTAAGATCAACGGCGGATGATGGAACAGGTCCTTTCTTAGTCAAGTCGGCAACATTCCAATATAGGGTGAAAGCGAGGTTCTTCAGGAAGACGGTCATATCCTTGATATCTTTAAGGGGCAGCGCGCTCTCTTTCGTCCACGAAGATAACACATTTGTTGAAGACGTGAATGGAGACGCGCTCGAGAAGAACTCTTCATCATCCATGACTTTCAACAGGAATGTGTAAAGCTCAAAAAAGAGAAGGATGATCGTCCACTCCTGCTCTTGATCCTCTTGGTCCCCATCTTCTGGCAGTTGCAGTAACGGAAGAACTCGGGTCGAGTCCTTGCTAATGGTGTCGAAAATCCGACTCGATCTTGATGCCTGCCAGAAGTATTTGATTGCCGGTATTTTCGCACCTGGTTGGCCAGAAGTCAGACCTGCTGACGGTGCCGAACCCAGGTATAACCACATTCGAATGTCGTCTCCACGCCGAGGGAACACCCTCAGCAAGTTCAGAGCATAGGTAGCAAGGACTTTGGCTTCTCTCGAGGCGTTGTATTCGTTGCTTGATACATCTGCGTGAGAAAGGTGGGATGTCTTGATGCGAGAGAGTAATCCAGTGATACTACTTTGGTTGACCAGGCTACTGACTTGATCTGCGACGAACTGATCCAAATAAGGACCCCTGACTGGATCCGAGCCATTCTCGTCCGCTTCCAAGCACCTTGTCAGATAGATAGAGGTTGAATTAAGCAACCCAGATACCACATTCAGGAATCCGAGGTCGGGGGCTTGCAAGTTGGCCTGGCCTGGAAGCGCATATCGGTGAAAGAAGATCAAGTATGCAAGCAGCCAAAGTCGACCCTCGATACCCTCGACATCTTCGGCAGAAAGGCGTTCTTTGGTCAGAGGTATACATGATTCGATTGCAGGCGCCAGTAATTTGTAGTTGATTTGGTGCGCCAATCCATCAAGCTTGCCAAGATAAGCGGGCAAGTTTGGAATGGTGAGATACGACATAGCAAGTGCTTCGTAGGCTGCCATTGTTTCTGATGTTATGGGTCTCAAAAGAGCCAGGACAGCATTTGTGACACGCTCCGGCGACAGTGTGCCTTCCAAAAGCCCAATGTTCTTTGTCAAGAACGCCATCGTTTGATAGTAGTGTTTGGCGATTGTTGCCATCTTCTTTGGTATCAAGTCAACAAGGAAGACTATCGTCCGAAGGAGGGGCAGAACTGCTGCTTCATGAGTCGGACTGTCCCTTGATGAGCCGAGGGCGTGGAGAATAGCGATTGCCAGCCGTTTCAACAGCTCGGTCCAGTCATTTTCCGTAGCAATCGTGGGGAGAGCATGGAAGGTCTGCTCAAAGACATTGCAGAAATATACCAGACGTAAAACATCCTCTTTCTTTCTCACCAATCCCACAAACTGAACCAAAAGCCTGAGCTGGTCCAGACATTGCTCCGCTGTGGGATATGGTGGCGCGGAAAGACGTGCTAGACACTCCAGACGCTCAAGCTCCGCCGTTGGGCCACGATCATCGTCAAATCCCAGGGCACTGGTAACCCTCTCCCACTCAAAGGTATCCCATTCAGACTTCCAGCCCTTATATGTTGTTTTCCTGCTCTGATGACCCCGCCAAACTCGCTGAACGGTGCGAGATGCGGTCTGTCGATCTCTCTCGTGCTGTCTCAGGGCTCGCTCTCGTTGGGCAATGGCGACTGCGCTCTCGGGATTTGCAGCATGTGGAGTTTGTCTAGTTGGGGAGTTTCCGGGGAATGCAGCGAAGGGATTAGTGGCTCGGCCACTGAGGTTCACTTGCCGCGGGCGACGAGAATTGCCCGTGAAGGATTGAAACATGGTTGCAGCAGGAGCTGCCTGATAAAACGATGATCAGCAGGCTAGATAAAACAAACCCTCTAGATGCAGAGAAGCAAAACAACAAAAGCCCGCATCACCGTTGGGGGAGGAAAGGCGAAGGTGAAGAACTATGACATCGCCGTCGCTGTCGGGTGCCGATACGGGAGAGCATAGCGGGCTTATCGGACTTGAGCACAGACCACATATCCACGGGACCTGGTACTTTCTCGCTCGATTGCCACTGCTCAGGTGGAACATTCTGGCCTTTAAGCTGACATATGAGTAGAGTAGTGAGTGGTATATTTAGAGAGTGAATAATGTCAAATTATATGGAATTACTTGTACAACTTCAGAGTAAAAGAAACAGAAAAAGAGTGCATTATAGAGAAAAGATGTGCCAACAAACAAATGCCCGAAGAGGGGAGAGACTACTGGGTAAAACTTTTTTGGTAATCTGATATTCATAGAATTTGTCAAAATAGTACACAATTGCTCCTGTCTCAATCCCAAATGGCACACGTCCACCGATGCATCGGGGTCCTTTGTGTTCCAAATCAAGTTGATGTTGTAGAGACTATAATACATGGGATATATTCAATCAACCAGGGAAGAGAAGGTTGATCAATGAAGTTGTTGAGTGATGCCCAGCGAAGGTGGTTGTGGATGGTATGCTGGGCCGCTGGCATAGAGATTAGAGAGAACTCTCAGGTGCCTGAGCTTCTGCGCTCACATTCAGTTGAAAACACATAGACAAATGTGGTTTCAGTCTTTTGGGGTGTTTAGAAAAGGGTCTTGGAGGGCTTGGGCGTCTTGGGCGTTTGGGCCAGCTCTTGGGTCTCAATCTGAACAGTCTGCTTAAGCTGCGGCGTCGGCTTGGACTCGATCTTCTCGATCTTCTTGGTGTACGGTTGTGCTAGTCGGGCCTCTTCGGCTTCGGCGGTCTCGGCCCACTTCTCCAAATAGTCCTTGCCCTCAAATCCTCTGATCACAGTAATCTTTCGGCCATTTCTCTCGATATCTTGAACGTAGTTCGATGGTGTCTTGCGCATGTGTTTTGTGATGAAGGGGGCGAGCTATAACCATGTTAGCAGATCAGACATTTCAGCCAACTGGTATCAGTTTGTTCTGAATGCTCACAGTGAATGGCACCTTCGCAGTCTCAGCGGTGTAATGTCTCCCGGGAATTTCAAGCTTCTCCGCAGGCATATAAACACGGTGCTTTGTCAAATCGGGCCTGTATGTGCCTCTCTTGTCGAAGTGACCCATGGAGCCGGTCCGGTTTCCCTTGTAGTAGCCACCATTGACCTGCTTGGTGGTCAAGCGCAAACGCACCATCATTGGCTGTGTGGGCTTGAACATGATGGCGACAGTTCTATAGCCTTAAAGTTGGAACAGAAGGGGGATAGAGCGAGTCGAGTTGTCCCGGAGGGAGTTGGGAGACAAAACTCGACGAATGAACGGGTCGCGCTAATCTCCGCGCCGAGAACTTTTTTTCTGCCGGGAAAAAAAGTTCAACGCCATCTACACCCCTCTTGGAAGCAGCCATCAGATCATTTGGTACTTTTTTAGTACTGATCTGAAGCTTCTTTCTTAGTTAAGAATTTAATTTCTTGACTCATACGCCACTATGCCTCGCAGCCAGACTCAGAAGCAGGGTCCGAAAGACCGCTCGGCGCAGAAATCAGCACCGAAGCGGAAAAGCACTCGGTCGCTGAATGCGCTGTCTATTGCAGAGAAGACAATTCACACTAGATTGGGTGTTAAGCGCAGTCGTCTTGGAGCCTATGATGATGGCACTTTCAACCGCAAAAGAAACACCGGCGGCGATGACGACGACGAGAACGACGAGGAGGACACCACTGCCCACTACAAACGCCGCAGAACCGAGGACACCGGAAGCCTTGATGGTGGCAGCGACAGTGAAGGACACGAATGGACCCTCGGACAAGTGAACAGCGATAACGACAGTGAATTGGACAGCGACGAAGCTCTCGGTGAGAGCGACGAAGAGCGATTCGAGGGCTTCACTTTCCGCGCATCCAAGTCTAAATCTCAGCCCAAGAAAGCGGCACCCAAGCCAAAGAAGCCTACAGAGATCAGCTTGTCTGAAGATGTCGACGAGTCGGATGAGGAATCTGACGGTGAAGACTACGATGAGGACGATGACCTGGGAGAAGATGCCATTGATCTCACTACCGCCTGGGATATGAATGTAGCAGCCGAGGAGGAGGAGGCCCAGGAAGCAGCTAAGAAAGCCAAGCGGGCAGCGAAATACGATAGTGACGAGGATTCTGGGTCAGAGGGGGACAGTGAAAGCGATGCCAGCGACGACGAGCTTTCTATCTCAGACGAAGACGCCGATGCAGATCCGCACGGACTTTCGAAACTACAAGACTTTGTTCAGTCTATGGAGACCGAAAAACCTATTAAGCGCACTCAAAAGTCACAAGAACAAAACAAGCACTCAGAATATGGCTTGACATCCGCCAACAAATTGACTGTCGCCGATCTCCTACCCTCAATCACGGACTCCCGCCTCAAGAACTCGCTCAAACATATCGACTCTGTTGTCCAGGCATCAAAATCGGGCATTCCCGGCAAGCTAGATGCTCCTCTGGCTAAACGCCAACAGGACCGACTTGACCGGACTGCTGCCTATGAGAAGAGCAAGGAGACTTTAAACCGATGGCTCGAAACCGTCAAAGCCAACCGCAGAGCTGAACACCTTTCCTTCCCGCTACGTGATCCCGATGCTGAGCAGACCCACCGCTTGGAAGCTGCCAAGCCACAGACAGATCTCGAAAACGCCATCCAGAACATCCTTGTCGAGAGTGGACTGGCTGAGGCTGAAGGCAAGTCAGCCGAGGACCAGATCCAGAGTTTCGAAGAATTACAGGCCCGCAATATTCCTATTGAGGAGATCCAGGCTCGGCGCGCAGAACTCCGCAAGCGACGTGACCTGCTTTTCAGAGAGGAAGTTCGCGCCAAGCGCATCAAGAAGATCAAGAGCAAGTCTTATCGCCGTGTTCACCGGAAGGAGCGCGAGAAGATGGAGCAACAGGAGCAAAACGCACTCATGGAAGCCGGTGTGGATATGGACGACATGGACCAAGAGAAGAACGAGCGTTTGAGGGCCGAAGCTCGCATGGGTTCCAAGCACCGTGAAAGCAAATGGGCCAAGGGCTTGAAGCAGACCGGTCGCACTGCCTGGGACGAGGAGGCTCGCAACAGTGCAGCCGACTTGGCCCAAAGAGAGGAGGAGCTACGGAAGAGAATCGAAGGCAAGCGTGTTTCTAATGGAGACGATGACTACTTGGGCTCTTCAAGCTCCGAGTCAGAAGATGAGGACCCTTGGAACGAGGAGGGTTCCGATGTGGAAAGACAGAAGATCCAGAAGAAGCTCAAGGCTCTCGAGGGCGGTAATGATGCCGGTGATGGCGTGAAGGGGCGCCATGCTGACCTTTTCGAAATGAAATTCATGAAAAATGCCGACGCCGCCCGCAAAGAACAAAACGATGCGGAGCTTCGCCAAATCAACCGTGAACTGCACGGAGAAGAGTCTCTGTCTGAGGCAGAGTCGGAGGTCGGTCGACGAAAGTTCGGTCAATCAAAGAAGCCCGACGCCAAATCTGGCGTAAAGCAGTTGCTCAAGAATGAGTTTGAGGAGAAGCTGGATTCCGATGATGAAGCTGCACAGGCTGCAGGATCAGACGACGATGTTGACATTGTTGTCAACGGCACTACCAAGCACAAGTCAGGAGCTTCCGGCAACAAGAAGGTTTCACAATCTTCACGCGATTCCTCTGATCAGCAAAAGGATACCCCCGCAGAGGAGGAGAATCCTTGGTTGATTCAGACCGAACGCACCAACCGCCGCCGAACTGCCCCAGATGCCCAAGAGAGCATTGACATTTCACTCGATGCTACCCAACCCGAAGTTGCCCCAGCGAAGCAACAGAGCAAGAAGCAAAAGAACGCCAAGGCAACCCTCGCAAAACAGCAATTCGACGAGAACGACAGCGATGATGAGGAGAAGGTGCCTGTCTTGCTTAAGAACCACGACCTCGTGAAGAGAGCCTTTGCCGGCGATGAAGTTGTTCAAGAATTTGAACAAGACAAGATGGACACGATTAAAGACGAAGGCGACCAGGTTGTGGACAACACACTCCTGGGCTGGGGCAGCTGGGCTGGTGAAGGTGTCAGCAAGAGACAGCAGAAGAAGCAAAAGCGAGACCTAACTACTGTGGCGGGTGTGAAGCCCCATCAGCGTAAGGACGCCAAGCTTGATCGGGTCATTATCAACCAGAAGCGAGTGCAGAAGGTAAGCCAAGACTTATTCCTACACACTGAGATGGACAACTCACTAACTTTCTATTCTAGAACAAGAAGTACATGGCCAGCCAGTTGCCGCACGAGTTCGAGAACAAACAGCAGTACGAACGGTCCCTGCGGTTGCCCCTGGGCCCCGAGTGGTCTACGAAAGAAAGCTTCCAGAGTGGCACCAAGCCTCGTGTCATGATCAAGCAGGGTATCATCAAGCCCATGTCGAAGCCCATGCAATGAATATAAATATCTTATTTCACTTCACATATGCCATGTTCAATGTCAGCACCTAATGCGACCCATTTTGCGGCGCCTTTTGAATTAAAAGCATTTTGTTATCCCTGATAATTCACCTTTTCTCGAAAGTTATACATAGAATTGTGGATTTGTACATTTTAAGGCGTTTGCACCTCCTATATTCTAGCTACAACACCAATAAGCGGGAAAATATCTACAAAAAAAGACATCTAAAGAGACATCTGAAAAGACCTTAAGAATGACCACCAAAAAGACGTCACAAAGTCGCATAAGCAGCCAACTAGTCTTATTACTATGCTCCCGCTACTCCAGGTGTCCAGGTGCATAATATGGTTCATATAGTTCAACCCCCATACTTCGCCCTCTCACCTCGCAACCAGATTTTCACATCGACTTATAACCTCACGCAGAATTGTAATTAGGTTCAGTCACAGGTTACCTGGACAATGTAGATGACATGACATACAGCGTAGATGTCTCGACCTTGGAATATTAGCTTCGACTTTGGATAAAACCACTGATACATGTCCCATGATTCCATCAAAGTAACTAAAAAGTATCCATGGATAGTCCGATGATTCATATTGAGTCATTTTCGAGGTGTTTTAACAATTTGATCCTGAATATATTGAAGTTTCTCTTTCTTTTCCATCTTGTTGTGATCTACTCCACTTGGGTGATCTCTTGGCAAGTGCTGCCTGAATTTGATATCTTCAATTAAATTGAGTGATATTCACATCCATCTCCCATTTATCACCAATTATCCGGGTGACTCCATCCCATATAACTCAGTGAGTGAATGGTCGTTGCAGTGATTCCCGAACACATTCTTGGGGGTGGGGAACGCACGCGGACTCGACGTGTTGCCTGTTGCGCCCTACATTGCTGAGCCAGACACGATCCCCAACGCCCGTCATTCCCCTTGGCTAAAGACTGTACACTACTGACATCTATGAAGATCGACAATCTGTGGAATCTGTCTGTGGGCCATTCATAACAAACCAGCCCGTGTGTTGTCCCAATCTGGGCCTGAGTGTTTGAGCTCCGAGGGGGTATACTCCGTCTCCTGGAATCCCTAGTACATACTTGTAAGCTTGCTTTCCTCTAAATTCATTTTTATCTCCTTTACCATTTTTGCTTTGCGTGTTGGACCCCTCCGAAGTTGTCTGCCCTCAAGTAATTCATATCCAATTGGATTGAATTGAGGAATAGCACACAGACTTCATACAATCTCCGCGTGTTTAACACTCGTGACGAGATCCGACTTTGCATCATGGACTCATGCTCTAAATGGAAGGCTACAGGGTTGCTGACTTGGCTTCTAGCCACAGAAATAGCCTACAGTCTCCCGCAAGTGGGAACTAAGGTAGAAACTATTCTACAACTCACAGCTACCGAGCCTGGAGGCCCTTTTAAGACTCAATATCCACCTTCAAACAGTGAAAACAGACTACTCATTCCTGAGTCCCACCCAGTATGTCTCAGAGAAATGTCCACATATATATGGCATGGTATTGACATTTTGGACTAGGTGTATCGAGTAGCTTTGGAACAGGACGGCCATTCATCGCAACAGCCTTTTCCACATTTCGACATTGTCCGATTCATTGACGGCTTGGGGGATTTGTTAGAATCCTTTAGTAATACTACTACTATACCAGCACCGACTACGACTCGGGCGACAACTTCAGCAAAACAGCCTGAACACTCAGCACCAATTCCTACAGCTGTATCTGTGACAGACTCACTGCAGGCTAAACCAAGTACTGCTGTGGCGCATGGTATGATTGAATTAATTATTGTGGCACTTTGCATATATTCTGATGCTTAGTAGAGCCCGTTCAAACACCTTCTTCACCCCCAGTTGCATCAGATCCTCCCAAAACCATGCACGGCCAAGATATCTTTCAGCCGGTTGCGACTGGTCCTGTCCCTGCTAATATCAAATCTCGAAATGACCACCCTGTGCAAAATGAGCATGTATGATCACCCAAATGCGAGTACGATCCGAATCAGACATTCTAACGTTACAGTATAGGCCAATACCACAGACCCTGTTGCGACGAATAAGTTCTACGCCGGCCTTTTCCTGGGCTCTCAGACCAATGCAACCTTCACTCAGCCCTACTCTCTGGCATGGTCCAAGGGAACCGGCTCTCTAAAGAGCTGGGGTATAGGTGTCTCCCATATCCAGCCTCACATGCTCGCATATGGACCTCCAAACAACAAGATCCCCGGAAACCCAGTGCAGTACTACATCAATCCAGTCGGCCTCCAACATCTGGTTTTCTCTGCAACCGAGCTTGACCAATCTTCCATCATGAACGTCGAACAGCCAAAGGCTTTCTCAGCCCACGCTGTGATCAAGCGCTCCCCAGGCTCAGCTCAGCAGATCACTTTCCCCGTTGTGCAAGGCATGGGCTATATAACAGCTGTGTACAATGATCTGCAGCCCCTGATTGAAAGTGGTGTTTTCTTCCGCAAGGTCGTCAGCGCTGGCTCGCCTAGGCCCGGCATCTTCAAGTACCAAGTCTTCCTTGAGGACGACACGACCTGGCTTGCCTATGCCACCCCTACTAATGGTGAGGATCCGATGTTCAAGCTAGTCTCAAAGACCCATCTTCAGGGTCCCAAGGGCTTTTCTGGTACTATTCAAGTCGCGAAGAACTCCGCGGGCAGGTCTGGCGAAAAGTTCTATGACAACTCGTCTGGTGTCTACCCGGTGGCAGGAGAGATCTCCGGCTCTGTGACAGATAATGTGGGCAGCTACACGCTTTCTTGGACCAAGGCCGGGAAGGATATCAAAGGTACTCCTCTGATCATGTTCGCCCTACCTCATCACGTCCAATCCTTCGACAATGCCACCCAGGGCCGTATCACAGATATTCACCTTCGCACCACAACAAAGGGCAACTCCACTGCTGTGATTGGAGAAAGCTGGACTATGATCGAACAGAACCTCCCCATCAATATTGGATTTGCCCCGTGGTCAACCACCCAGGGCAGTGCTCACGAACTTTCTGCCGCAGCCCAGCACGCCATTCTCCAGGCTGCTCCCAACGAGCTCAAGCAGAACATCTCTGATCAGACAAATCTCAACAGTATGTACTACAGCGGCAAGGCGTTGAGCAAGTTCGCAACGCTAGTGTACACGGTCAACCAGCTCGGCAACAACGTCGATCTAGCAACAGATGCCTTCCAACAACTCAAGAAATCCTTCGATCTATTCGTGCAGAACAAGCAGCAATACCCACTCGCCTACGACGCCGTCTGGAAGGGCGTTGTCTCGACCGCCGGCTACAACGGCGACCTGAACCAGGATTTCGGAAACACCGCGTACAACGACCACCACTTCCACTATGGCTACTTCATCCAAGCAGCCGCCATCATCGGCTCTCTTGATCCCAGCTGGCTTGCCGCGAACAAAGAGTGGGTCAACATGCTTGTTCGTGATGCTGGTAACTCTGTTGCAGATGATCCCCACTTCCCATTCTCGCGCTCGTTCGATTGGTATAACGGCCACTCGTGGGCGAAAGGTTTGTTCGAGTCTTTCGATGGCAAAGACCAAGAATCCACCTCGGAAGATACCATGTTCGCGTATGCGATCAAGATGTGGGGACAGACGACCGGCGATGCTAGCATGGAAGCTCGTGGCAATATCATGCTGGGAATCCTCGGTCGGTCGCTCAATAACTATTTCTTGATGGAGGATGACAATGTCAACCAGCCAGCAAACTTTACTGGAAACAAAGTCACTGGAATCGTAAGTACCGCCATCCTCATTCCATGTCTGACCCAAACTCGACACTAAAGGATCGAAACAGTTATTCGAAAACAAGGTCGATCACACGACCTACTTCGGAGCAAACCTCGAATTCGTCCAGGGGTAAGTACACCACCGTCCCGCTATTCTTTCACTCCGAACTATCGCTAACAAGTACCATAGTATCCACATGCTACCCCTTATGCCACACACCCCCTTCACACGACGAAAGGAATTCGTGCACCAGGAATGGCAGGCGATGTTCGCTGAAAATGCCTCAACACCGGCCTCCAAGGTTGATGGCGGATGGAGGGGTGTGCTATACGCCAACCTGGCCCTCATCGACCCCAAAGCATCGTGGGATTTCTTTGCCCAGCCGAACTTCAACTACAGCTGGATTGATGGCGGTGCTACGCGCACTTGGTACCTGGCGTTTGCTGCTGGTGAGTCTCTAGGTGGAGTAGGATTGTTTTTCTGGAAGCTAACGAATATTCTAGGTCTCGGTGGTGCTCCTTAAAGGGGGATTCAAGACAAATTTTCTTAAAGTAAGGAGTTGGGGGGTTAATTTGCTTTTCATTGATTTTTTTTGGCCTCATGATTTGATTTTTTATTGGTTCTGTTTCTCGGGTGGTTCTACTGAGGTTCGGAGAGTTTTCTTCGTACAACATAGTTAGCTATTTCTTGTGCTGTACTGCGTACCTAGGTATATATAGAACGAAATGACAATTATTAGATAAGTATTATTCCTATTTTGATCCTAACTTATTTTATTCATAAAGTAGCAATGCTCAATTCATAGTTATTTCGGTGCATGCATTTTTATCCTAGCGCTTAGTAAATATATATTCTGGATGCAACTCAGTTTCTTATCTCTTTCTTATATATACTAACTACCCAAGACTTAGTTATACTTTGTATAGAACAATACAGCCCTTCACGATATATATATTTAATCGAAAACCCATACCGGTGGAAATGTACGCCAATGATCAATGCTCCTTAGGGATCTCTCCTCTTCTCTTATTTCCCTTAACACCAGCACCAACCTCCTGCTATCAGTTCAGTAGTATGTCCATAGTTGCCCAACAACAAAACACCAGAACCTACCCCCCAGCAACAGGAAGCTCCAAATCGACCACCCACGGCGCATTTCTCGCCTGATAATTGACCGTCATAATACTCCCATTAACAAAAAGCGTCTCCTCCCCAACCCGCAGCGGCCGATCCGCTCCGGCACTAACATCATAAAACGCGCCCCGATTCTCCAGCATCTCCTCCGCATCCGTCGGCACATCTTCAAGCTTGACACCACCGCCACCCGCCTCATCATCCCACACCCCACGCTGCGCACCCCACCCCTCATGAATATGACCGAAGAGATGCAGTCGCGGCTTCGCGCGCCACGCCGCTCGGAGGAGATGTTCACATCCAACTTTCAAATCAGGCGGGACCTGATCCAGGACTCCGGCGGGCGGGCCGTGGGTTAGTAGGATGTCGATGGCGGGGTAATCCGGGATTGGATTTTGGGGTTGTGTCTGTGTAGCGGGGGCGGGGTTATAGCGGTCTTGGTCGCGGGGATACCCGAATGCCCAGTTGTAGAATTCCGGTTGGTATGGAGATGCATAGAGAGTGAATGTTGCGCCTGTTGAGAGGGTGAAGGTATGGATTCCTTCTTCTAGGTAAATTATTCCTGCTTTTTGGGCGGCTTCGCTTGTCCAGAGGGATTTTATAGAGCGGACATATTCCTTTAGGGAGTCTGTGTTTGGGCTTTTGGTTGAGGAGGTGCGTAGGGTTGTTTGGAGGTTGTCGTCTGATAGCAGAATGGATTCTTCGCCTAGTTTTTCTGGGCGCTTATGGCGGGTGTAGCCGAAGGTTGTGAAGTATTCTTCGTCTAGGGTGATGTCGTGGTTTCCTGCTATTACGAGCTTGAGTTCTGCGTCGGCGTCGGCGAGCATGGCGATCATTGCTTCGTGCTCGACGCGGTACCCCACTTTTGTGAGGTCGCCGGCGTGGAGGAGGATGTTTGCTTTTGGGAGGGGGTAGCGGTAGGCATAGTCGGTTTTTTGGGGTGGGTGTGGAGTGCTTGTATGGGTGTCTGATATCATGCAGACGCGGGTTTTGATGGTAGACATGTTTGGTGTTTGAGGGAAGGTTGGGCTGTGGGGGAGAGATGGATAAGCATGAGAGCTCGGGCCCGGGAGGCACCCCGGAGATCACTCCAAGGTTCAACGCACTTACAAAAGAAGCATTAGAAATTCTATAAGAAAATATGAATTGAAATTTCATACTACATGGTACTTGTATGTTAATCACCTGTCTTAGTCCAAGTACGTCGTGCCACAGCTTGTCGACAATAGACGGTACTCTACTCCGTATACTGGTATATCCTCACTACGCAATCTCACTACGCAAGGAAGGCAATTACCAGCGAAGAGATGAAACTAGGAACAATTCCCATGGATTTGACGGCTCAGAGCTCTACAGACAAATTGCATCCTGTGGATGCTCTGATCATGACATAGCTGAAACTCCGATCCACCCGTTGCAACAACCGAATATTTTATTTTTTCGTTTACTTGCGGATAGCCTTCTGGTAGAAAGCAAGCTCCTCACCCTCCAGAATGTAACCGTCACAGCGGCCGGACTGGCCGGGGCGCGAGGCAACAACGGCGAACAGACGACCGGACTCGAACTGGCGCTCGATAGCGGACTCAGTCTTACCGGAGTCAGCGAAGCGGGCAGCCTGCTTCTTGGCGACGGAGGCGGACTTCTTCTCCTCGGTAGCCTCAGTCTTCTGCTGGCGTCTACGGCCGATGGGCTGACCGTAGTGAGCCTCGTACCACTGACGGAAGGGGGCAGCGTCAATCTGGACAACGGCGGACTTGGTCAGGGTGTTTGTGCGGACCAGCTCGTTGTTGGAGGGGTGGAAGGACACTCCAATGACACGGGTCTTGCGGGAGATACCCTCGGAGCCCCACGAGAAGTTACCGGACTCGAGACGGAGACCACGGAACTTCTGGTTGCCACCACGGGTGCGGACAAGGTGGATGCGCTTGGTGCCAATACGGGTGTTGGCGGGCTGGCGGCCCTTCTCGAACGCTCTGTAGGACAAAGACATGTAAGAATCTGTGCAACTGGTATATCGAATCCTTTTTTCTTCTTCTCTCCTTCCAAAAGAAACATTCGACCTCATTCTGGGTTGATATAATCGTACCTCTTCTTGCGGTAGTGAGCGCGCTTGGCACCAGTGGCGCTGCGCTTGTGGCGAGAATCCCGAGAAATACCCATGTTTGCGATTGATGGAGGGGTCTAAGTCGACGGACACAAGTTAGATATTGTTGATTGTGGACCTTCAACAAGATTTCTTTTTTTTTTCTTCCTTTCAATCCTTCTGTTTCGTCGCGAGCGCCGTACAATATCAATCTTCAAATATCGAATAGCTTGGCGACAGTGGTTGTGGAGTGGTTGAGTGACCGTTGAAAGCGAGACAGGATCGAAAGTTGATGTGGAGGAATTGAATACCGATGATCGAAATTGATGGGCGCAGCGAGCGAAACAGAATTTTTCGAAAGAAACCTTGCAGGAGTTGAGATAGCCCGATAACTCACCTCTAAATGTGCAGCCCTTCACCAGAAACACAGATTAGTTGTCGTAGGGTTGTCGTGGGAGTTTGAGGTCGTGGAGTCGCTGAATTTCGCAGGGCGCACTGTGTCGCTCGCTTGTGTAGTGCCCTAACTGACACTAGGCCAAATTGGGATTAGCGGCTCCAGTCACTGGACCGGTCACTGGATCAGTCAGGTGATGTTCTGTGGCTGACTCAGTATAGAGTCACGTGATACTACGTTGATCCATGATCTGGAAGGGGCTATCGTACCCGATCTGAACATTCAAGCCATTTACATCCTAACGTTATACAGCATTGAACCTTCAATCGTGTCAATTTCCAGTCCTTGAGACCTGATATCCATACAAATACAAATGATTGACTCTCCGCCAGTAATTGCACCCGTCACCATTGGCTGCTTAATGCTACCCTCTACTGGCTCTTGCCGTTCTTCGCCTTCTGCTCCTTAACGAACTGCTTAATGCGCGAGAACGAACCGTATCCCTCAACGAAACACGACGCAACCCACTTCCACCACAATCCCGACAGAACAGGCACATTCAGGGGCTTCAACTGAGTCACAACCAGCGCGACGGTCTCGATGATATGAATACCCACGACGTACGGCTGGAGAATGCAGACGAGACGCGGAAACCAGGGTACACGCTGGAGCTCCAAGTACTCGTAGAGATCCGAGCCAGGCTGCAGGTTGCTGCGCTGGAAGCAGGTGACGTAGAACAACGCACACAGCACAAAGATGACAGCCTGGATACCGCGCGGGGCACGGTACTCTGTGAGTGTAATCTCGCTGCGGCCCAGACGCTTCAGGCTTTCCTTGTGCATGGCGACCATTCGGCCGCGTGCCTCCGAGTAATTCTTCATCGCGGGTTCAATGGGGACGCTGTAGCGGGTACCATGAGCGGTGATGATCAGGTTTGAGGTGCTGAGTTCTTCCAGGTGGGCGTTTTTGGCTTGGGTGGATGTGATACCGCAGTAGGCTTGTAGGAATAGTATGAGAGACTCTTGGTGGTCGGCGTTCATGTGCTTGATGATGAAGTCTTTGGACGACATGGTGGCGGTTGTATTGGGAGAGGTGTACAGGCTGGATTCGTGCGAAACCAGTGAAACAATTGGGATTTGAACCGAGTACAGAATAACACCCCGTACGAAGTCAGAGGGGAGTTGGTAACACAACGAGCCAGTAGAAAATCAGTGCCAAGACCGGGGCCTCGGCTTCACAGTTTCCGCAGTGTCTGACACTTTACTCCGTACACACACTACACCTCACTAACACCACTATTGCACTACTGCACTTCAAGAAAAATGAATTCAACTCCATTGTGATTGCTTAAGGAATATACATAGCAGTATACACTCCGGTGTATCGCATCCCCTTGGCCCTGCACGCCGACCAGGAAAACCATTGCAAAAGAAAAAGAAAAAGACCCTGAACAGACAAATGGAATATTAAATCAAAAACATGGCTCTATGGAAAGCAGCATCGAAGCAATTGAAGCATTGAAAAGGATCACTCGTGACGACGTTGGATCTTCGTGATAGGACTGGCAATGGAACCAGACTGGGGGTAATGGGTGATCAAGCCCTGTTGTTGATAAAACGCGATCAACTCCTAATTCGGTCTTTGAGCAGACATTCTCCAAAGGGTTCGGGGGAGGGATTGCATGCCTCAGTTATTACTTACATAAGAGCTATGGTGAGGTCTCCGTGAATGCGTGCCTTGAGCTCGACCTCGATTTCCAGATTCAGTTCCAATCTCAACTTCATGCCTTCCTCGTCCAGCATTGATTTCTCTTCCTTATGGAGGACGTCCATGCCTCCGGAGGGCTTGAAATCTGAATTTTCATTCGAGTAGGGCTGCACGGCTTCGTCATCGGAGTATTCGTACTCGTCTGAGCCGTAGTCATCTTCGTCCGTGTATTCGTCGGAGTCGTATTCTTGAACGGGTTGTTTCTGTTTCTGCAGTGGCTTCTTCTGCAATTGTTTCTTCTTCTGGGCCTTTGTTTGTGGTACTTCCTCCTCCTCATCGGTGTAGTCGTCGGCGCTGTCATAGTCTTCACCATCGGAGAGGTCCTCTTGCACGGGGAGCTTCTTGGGCTGTTGCTTGGTCTTTTCAAGGGTTGCCATAATGGATGTGATGGACTAGATTATAGAGTATGGAGTATGGAGTATAGAGGTAGGAAGAATATGATTTCAAAAGAAGAAAAAGGTATAAAAGTAGAAGGATATCCTAAACATAAACCAAAAAGGGAAGAAAGGGACGATATGATATGATTCGACATGGAAGGGTAAACGGCGACATCATATCAAGTGCGGGATATGACGTTGGAGGCTGCTCCTCTCCAACTTCTCTCCAACTGCACGACCGTCATTGTCAAAGGACAATATCTGGCTAGACCTGTCACAACGGTCGTGTCCACAGCGAAAAGTCTACAGTAAATATCCGGAATCTCCCAAGTGACCAATTGGATATCCGCCTCGTCCCGTCACGATCCGTGGAAACAGAGGGAGACTCGTGGCCTGAACCAAAAGGAAAAAAACCAGGAACAAGTAAAACTGCTTGGCATTTATCAATCTCATTGGCTGACTCGTCTCGTCTATACAGGCAATTTGCAATTTGCTGTGAAGAACTTGACGTTGGGTTGCGTCATATCATTTCCCACAGGGTCTTACGTCTACTTAATCTATTTATGTGGAGAACGTCAATGCACCAAATTCACCGATATCCAGTCTGATTGGCGCGTGAAACTCGGTGGCCACTATTATTTTCCGATGGAAATGTTATACAAAGTACAAGGTTACTCCATATGCGCTCCACGTCTTGATCCTTGTCCCGGACGTCATACTTTTTCCAATTATAGGATTCCCCAGCCCGTCATTTATGTAGTATCTCCTGAACCAGACTCTCTCAGCCCGACGTCTGGCACCGATGGACCCCCAAACCACAGCAGCGTTTCCATCTGACGTCGGAGGCGGCTAGATTCTGTTTACAAGGCCCGGTTTTATTCAAGCCTAGTGGCCCCTCTGATGATATAAACGGTTGGATAATCTACATCATTACACTATACGCACGATTACATAGTAATTCATTTATCCCGTTTCTGACGCATTGTCCTTCCATATCTCGTTCTCGAATCAATTCATATTCCCCTCATTCCCCCGCCTGAACAACCTTCTTCTTTTATTTCCAATATGTCCGACCAAGAACAACCACCCACTCCCAATCCCGACTCAACAACCACAACCCCCAACAAACCCAAACGTGCCCCTCCTAAGCTAGGCAAAAAGTCTCCCGCCAAACAAGAACAAACCCCTCCATCATCGGAACAAGACCAGGACCAGGACAAGCAACCTAAAGAAGACGAGTCCAAGCCCGAAGAACCCGCCAAACAACAAGAACCAGACTCAGAACCTGAGCCAGAGCCCGAACAACAAGAAGACGAACCCGAGCCAGAACCTGAAACAGAACCCCAACCCAAGCCCGAACGTCGTCGTCGCAGACCTCGTCCCCGTCCCCAAGAATCAGATACCGAATCCATCGCCCGCAGCGAAATGGAGCCAGAGCCTAGACCCCAGCGTCGCGTCCGTCGCCAGCGCCAGCCACAACAGCAACAACAAAACGGCAGTCCGCTCGGCGGGCTTCCGGGCGTTGGTGGCGTAGACCAGGCCGGCCAGCTCGTGCAGAACACAGCCGGTAATGCCCTGAACGGGGTGACTGGTAGTGCGGGCAAGGCTGTTGGCGGTATTCTCGGTGGTGGCGAGGATAAGAAGGAAGATGATGGTGGTCGTGATGAGCAGCTTCGTTTGCGGTTGGACTTGAATCTGGATATTGAGGTTCAGCTCAAGGCGAAGATTCATGGTGATTTGACGATTGGTTTGCTGTTAGTATTCCCCTTTTTCTTAATCCCATTCTAACCCTTCCCCTTCCCCTTCCCCTTCCCCCGTGGTTCTAACTTGACTCCATATTTTCTGTTGGTGCATTTCACTGACTGACGATCTAGTAATTAATCTTGCCGCTCTTCAGCAAATAGAAAAGAGTATATACCTCACTTCTATATCTGCTTATCCTATCTCATCTCGATGAATACCCGGAGCCCTGTACCGGTGATCGGGTGTGTCTAGGATACCTTCAATGACTTGTTTATGGGTTATGTTACGGTGATGCACGATGCATGGGTTGATTTTTATTTTTCATGTCTATTTCCTTTCTATCTTCTTTTTTCTGGTCATTTTTGTCTGCAGCTAGGTTATCTCCCTAGATCTGGCCTCAACTGTCCTGGTGTCTTTGCGGTGTACAGTACCTTTAGCCTTTAGTCTTATAAAGTATCTGGGTCTGGAGAATTGGAATAATGAACTAGGCTTCTGTGTTTATTCCTCTTCAATGCGATGTGTAGGTTGAAAGTAGTATGAGTAAAGATCAAAAGTAGGGAAAGGGAATTTCCAGACCTTGCACAGAAAGACTCGGGACGTCATTCAGGCGTCCATTTCTGTAAAAAGGAAGTCGGACAGGTGTAACTATTCTCATACTTGATTGAAGCCATTAGACAGATATGTGCATTAGGACACTCTCGACAGCCCATCTAGTGATCTATTATCATTTATGCAAAGAATCCAATCCCATGAGAAAACCAAACGAAGTAAAGAAAAAAATAAGTACAAAAAAGTAATCAACATAACAATTGACAAATGGAGAAGAAAAGAATAAGTAGGATGCCCAACCCGTATATGACCTCTTCTCTTTGTTTATGCTGAGGATATATGAACCGATCTAACCCAAAAAAAAAACAGCAAACAGCCAACTCTTAGTATCACGAGACCATCCCATCATACCATACTCTACAGGCCCGCAACATACATTAGTCCATATCCAAGAGTGACAACAATCACAAAGGACATGAGACTGGCGGGGATGCCGCGAGTGAGGAAATGGCGGACTTGGAGATATCGCTGGCCTGTTTGGGGGACTTCGGTCATGATAGCAGCTAAAAGGAACAAGTTAGCAAGATAGCTCAATACAAGTGAGCTGGAGGAAAAGAGGAACATACTCATATTAGGGAATCCACTCGTGGGCAAACCCATCGCAACAGAGCACATCAATGCACTGGCCATGACCAACAAGTTGGGGTGAGGGTTTTCCATGCTGACACCGATCTGGCGGACGAGCGGGAGGATGATAAGAGCAGCGACGGTGTGCGAGATGAAGGTTGCCATGACAAGGATGAGAGAACAGAAGACCAAGAGAACGCTGTATAGACTGAGGTTCTCAACGCGGGCGGTGATTCCCATTGCGATTGTGTGCAACAAGCCGGATGAGGTGACGGCCTTGCCAAGGCACAGACCACCGGCGGCGAGAATGATGATTGTCCAGAGGAAGTTGTTGAAGTCTTCTTTGTTGAGGATGCCGGTGCCGAAGAAGAGGACGAGAGGGATGATGGCGATGACACCCATGTCGCCGAATATGTGTTCGAGCTGGTGGCTGAAGCACCAGAGGACGATTGTTAGGAGGGTGACGATGCTGATGAAGGACTGCATGCCGGTCCACCGGTCCTTGACGGGGCGGATGGGCATGACGGTTGCATTGCGGCCCGGGCGGAATGTTACCAGCAGCAGAACCCAGATGAGGAGAATGGAGATGATACAGACGGGGAGTGCGATGAAGAACCACGTGCCCCAGCTGATGTTCGGTTCCATGTTCTGCAGGGCAATGATGTTCTGGGGTGAGGCAATCGGGGACGCTGCACCACCGACATTGGCGGCTAATGCGATACCCAGCACGAGTGCCTTGGCGAAGTCTGACTCAGGAGGCATGTTGCGCAGCAAAGGCTGGATGATCGAGTAGCAGAGTACAGGAGAGGCAACATTACTGATCCACATGCTCAGGAACATGCTCACAAACATGTTGGTCAAGAGCATTACAGATGGCTTCGATCCAGCTTTGCTCAGCACGAACATGGCCATGCGCCGTGCAATATCGTACTTGGACAGCGCCGCTGCGATTGAGAATCCACCAAGAAGCAGCATAATTACAGGAGTCCACATCGCTGCGAACACCTTTCCAACTGATTCCTTGGGTCCCAATCGCATGGGAGGTTCCTCGTCTGACCGCATGATACCTAGAGTCACGACTAGGAATGGGATAAGAAGCGAAGTGACGAACAGCGGGATAGCCTATCACTCGATGTTAGCATTGAAAGTGAGCAAATAAACAAACAGTATCTCATACCTCAGTAGCCCACAAGATACTAACGAGGACCAGCATAGCCAAGCAGTTCTGCTCCTCGGGAGTTTCCATTATGTTTACGGAAAGCATTGCGCCGAAGAGGGCGATACTAAATACCAGCGTACCAAAGCTCAAGCTGCAGAGCCACAACGGGAACTGGAACCGACCAAGCGGCGTTGACATCTCCTGAGTGCGGATCTCGTTCTTATCACCCTGGCGCCGTGCAGTGGCCGGGTCCTCATCGCCACCCAGGAGGGTCCGGCGAATACCAACATTAGCGGCCTGCGCACGACGTTCGATCTCGATCATCTCACGCCAGACGGTATTCCGCTCCCAGACGACATGCTCACGAAGATGCAGACGCAGCTCGCGTCTAGCAAACTGCTTGTTGTTTTTCGTTACGATGCCTGCGTACACACCCTCCACGTTCTCAATGTGCCGATCGATCTCAGCCATGGTGCTATCGGTGAAAGGTGTCGCAGGATGGACGACGGAGGCGAGGTAGTCTCGACGAAGGCTGCGGTCCAGGGTTTTGTCATACTTCTTGAGGGCCTTGGCGAAACCAGTCTTGTTCAGCTCGATGAAGGAGCGAAGTTCGCAGAGTGAGACGTAGCATTCAACCAGGCGCTTCTTCAACGAAATACCAGTATTGTAAAGAGCGAGGAAATCCTCGTCGTTGAAGTGCGACTCGTGCGGTTCTCGGGTAGTCGACTGTCCAAAGTAGGAAGAGTCTACCATATCACCGTACTGGTCATCCGTGTTAGACTCGCCGTCGGTCGACTGCAGCAATCTCCGGCGCTGTGGGAGGGTCGTTGGGGACTGGGCGTCGTCGCTATCGCCAGCTTCTCCTTCATCGTCTGCCAGCGAGTCATTGCTCACAGCACTAGATCGCCGACGCGGAATCGAGGTACTACCGTTGCGGCGGGAGCTTGCCTTGATGATTGTCTCGCTGACGGGATCCATATTGAGACCGTCGGTCTCGGAAATATATAGATCGGCATCTTTTATGAGCTCATCCGCGAGTTCAAAAATCTCCGCCTCCTTCTTCTGATAGAAAGAACAGATCTTCTCCATCTCAACATCAAGAGCCCGTTTAAAGATCACATCCGGGTTACTCGGTTGAGCACCACCCAGAAGCGGAGCAGACTCTACATCTGTGGTGGCCGGTCCCTCAATGCGATTGACCTGTTTCTCAATGGTGTAGATCCTAGTCACGATGCAACGTTAGCACCCATTAAAACAATTATCCGAGCCAGTGCATCGATCCTGTGCAATGTGACACCAATTCAGATCCCCGAATCTGCATGTACACACAATCACATCCACACAGCCCAATGACTGAGACATAAGCGAACAACTTACAATTTCTTCAAATTGCTGTACGCGATGTAGTTCGAACTCCAATCGGGCACAGCATTAAACTGAACACTATGTGAGAACTTCATCTTGGTTTCGGAATCAGGATCGACGTTCCCTTGCGATGCGTTGTGAGCGCGACGTCGGAGAGCCTCAGCCCAGAACCGAAGGCGAGAGCCCTGAGGCTGGTCAAACTCTAATGTCTTCTCCTGCGGTTCTCCACCACCTGTATCAAAGTCCGCAAGCGGCTGCGAGTCGGCTGCAGGGTCAAACCGCCCAGCGCTATGTTGGTATTGGTCTGAGCGAGCAGTGCCAGATGCGCTTGTGGGAGCTGGGTGCGAGGTAGGGTTGTACTCGACAAGTTCAATGGAATCGGAGTGCGAGATAGGAGCCACCGTCGAGGGGGGTGGCCGGAGGGTAGTCGGCCTAGGTCATCCAAGGAGTAGAGAGAGGTGCACGACCGAGGAGAATGTAGGAGGGGCTCTATCGTGGGTGGGGGCGCGAAGAGGGTCGAAAAGTCCGGGTCAGCTGGAGCTTAGTGTTGCACTGGGCAATGGTCAAGTCGGCAATGATATAACGCGGCGCTCCACTGATCGGAGATGTATCGTGTATCTGGTTGGAATCTACTCCGAGGCTGTAGATATGTAAAATAGCGAACGTATTGGCCTTTTTTTCTCGTCCAACTCCAGAAACAGTTGCGCTCGAGCTAAGCTGTATGTTAGGTAAGCGTGCTGCTTGGCCAGGGGCGGCCTATCAGACAATGTTCTATACAAAGCACTAGGAAGCTATCACAGAGAGCAAGACGAAGTTAATGTATAGAAGCAATCGATATGCAAGGTCTGCAAATAAGTTTGATTCAGGGCAGGTGGCCTCCAATTATCGAAGATGTAACACCAGGGATTAAGCCACCATACCTATATAGGACAATGATAGGACAATGATATTGAAGGATCATAAGCCAAATTAAAAACTCCGTATATGTCAAGCTCCAGGGGTTAACATTTTTGGAGTAGTTGTCTCAGAAAATTCAATAAGCCCATGAAGAATAAGAGTCAATTTTTTTTTGACCAGACTATATAAATGTACATATGCAGAAGTGCTCAGAGATACAAGACAAACCCCAAAACCCAGATAGAAGAAATACAAGGCGATAAGGCCAATTTAGCGACGAACGTTAGTATTCAAGTTCGCACGACCAGAGATACCAATCTTGTGCTGCTGGTCCCTCTTCTCCCAGACACCGCTACGACCCTCAGCAACGGACACCACCTCAGCTGCAACACGATTCGCAAACAGCGCGTCGCGTCGCTTTTCCGACGCATCAAGAATCCACTTGATCGCAGTACGACGGCGCTGGCGCAGAGTCAGCGGGTGGGGGATCTGCACGGCAGTACCACCACCAGCGATACCCTTCTGCTGACGAATTCGGAAGAGAGGCGCCACGGAGTCGACGACGAGAGTGAGGTAGAGGACGGGGTCGAGGGGGAGCTGGGATGCAGGGGGAGCTCCTAGAAGACGGCGACGAGGGTTAATCTGAGGAGGAGAGGCGGTGCGGAGGTGATCCAGAACGAGAGCCATGTTCTAATATTCAGTTAGTTAATTTTCTCCACACATTCACACTAGACATAAACGGGGAAAAGAAAACCATACCTTCTGGGCCTTGGTCAATTTTCCACTCTCCATCATCATCTTAGTGAACTGATCCTGCATGGTATCGTAGCGCTTGCGGAAGTTCAACGTCTTCATGTCCTCGGGGACGGCAGGCGGATCAAACTTAAGCCCGGGGTTCTCCTCAAGAGCCTGACCCTGAACCTGCTCAATCATGCTAGCAAGAGCAGCAGCAGCCTCATCACTAGCGCCCTCGAGTCCAGGCACATTAGGAATAAGGTTAGCCTCGCTGTTAGGCTCGACGCCCTGCAGATCGTTCATGAGGCTCCGAGCGGAAGTCGAGAAAGAGCGCGAGCCACCAGACTTCTTCAATGCGTCACGCATAACCTTCGGCATGTGCTTCATAGCGTCCTTATCGCGGCTGAGGATCTGTTTCACGAAACACAGTTAACAACCATATCCAGCGATTTCGGCTTTCCCTCCCGCAAGACTGATCAAGCCCTCGGATTATGCATTCTTTCTCACCTCCTCAACAGGTGTCCCCTGATCCAACTCCGGAGTAGAAGGAATACCATCACAACGCTTTTCCTTATCCATGATTCTAGAGATCTCGTTGGCCTCCTCAGTCACATCGGGCAGCTGATCGACCGTCGGGTAAGTCTGCTGATCGGGCTGGGGCTCGACCTTCTTCGAAGCATCGCGCGAGGAGTTCCATCGGCGCTGAATGGGTAGTGACTGGACGGCGCGGAATCGGACGGGGCTGGCGATGCTCCGGGGGGAGGACAGTGCGGGAGTGGTGGATTGGCGCAGGGCCGAGACGGCCTTGTTGGCTGTGAAGAGGTTGAGTCGAGGCGCCATGTTTGCGGTTGTGAGAATTGGCCCCTGTGCAATTATTGAAGGGGGGTTCAAGATTAATCGGCCTATTTTGGGAAGTTTGCGGTCTCGAGCAAATTTCCGGGATGGCTTAGTCAGCGCCAAGGATTTCGATGTGAGGTCATGAAATGTGCAATTCATGGAAACAGGATTGAGAGATCATGGATGCGGGTGGATAATTAGTCTGAGTTAGGATTAAAGAAGGACACTAAGCTTCCATTCACCTGCTTAGGTCAATGTGTGTGATATCACCAGAAAAGGTGATTTCGAGTTGTTTAGCGTAGATATATTTCCGCAAGGTATAGATGTCGATATAGAACGTACATCAATTGATTTGTTTTTAACAGCATATTTGACTAATTTTTCCGATTAATTTTATAAAGACTTATGGAGATATACCCGCGCATGCAATTTTGACTACCAATGTACTATAGACAAACAGTTTTGACATATAATACAAAACACGCTAGATGCCAATGCATCACTTAATCAAATGAACAAAAGAGAGACCTAGGTCTCACAGAGACGACCACCCCGACCACCCGAAAACAAAGCCCCAAACCCAAGCCATAACTTAGTTGGTAATATTATCAGGGTAGACGTAGAACGCCAAGGCAAGAATGATGTACATGCCGAGACACATACCACCCTCAAGGTAATTGGACTTTCCGTCCTGAATAAGTAGAGTAACAACCAACCCAGAAATAAAGAAAGCAACGGTCTCGAAAGTCTGGAAGTGCAGAGTCATCTCGATACCCATGATCCAGCCGAGGATAACCAAGAAGGGAGTGACAAACAGCGCAATCTGCAAGCTGCTACCAATAGCAACTCCGATCGCCAGGTCCATCTTATCCTTGTACGCAACCACAACGGCAGTAACGTGTTCCGCAGCATTACCCACAATCGGGATCAACACCAGTCCAATGAAGGTCTTGCTCATGCCTGTGGTCTTGACTAGGGGGTCGATAGCATCAACCAGGTAATCGGCGCAGATGGAGACGAGAACAGTCACGATGACGAGAACAACGGCCGCAGCCCAGGGGCTGAGGATGCGCTCCTCTTCCTCTTCCTCCTCCTCGGAGCCAGCGGTGTGCTCGGTATCGCTGCCATTCGTCTCTTCGAAGAGGTCGGAGTGTGAACCCAGCTGGAAGTAGAGGTACATGACGTAGATGATTAGGAGGATGATGGAGGTGCCGTGCGACAAGATGAGGATGTTATCCTGCGCAGCGCGGTCCGGGTCCGTGTGGCCACCCTTTCCGCCGTGCTTGGGTTCGGAGTTATTCGAGATTGCGGCGTAGAGAGTAGCAGGGATGATAAGCGAAGCAGACGCCACAGCCATGAGCGAGGACATAGTCGATGCTACGGTGGAGTTGAAAGACTGCTCGCGGTAGCGGAGTCCACCGACGAAGAAGCAGCAGCCGAGAACGAGCAGGATGTTAGACAAGATACTGCCCAGCATGCTGGCCTGGACGACGCGAATCTGGTTCTGTCTCAAGGCAATGATGCTGACCTAAGAAGAAACAAAGCGAATTAGTATTACATTCAACCCCGACATCTATCACCCGCTAGCATTGAGGGCATCAATTCGGGGTTAAGGAATGGCAATCTTACAATCAATTCAACAGCATTTCCAAAAGTGGCATTCATCAAGCCGCCAAGGGCCTGGCCCAGAGTAGCAGCCAGCTCCTCGGTAGCAAAGCTCAGCAGCGAAGCGAGGGGAACAATAGCAAAGAAATTGAGGATAAAGACAGTGGTTGAGTCCCATCCGAGGGCACCGGCAATGATGCCTAATGGCACGAAGATAAGCAGGACATTGACGTAGTCACGGACGACGGTCTTCCATGTCAGATGGACGACGTGCATTGGCCAGTGCACCCAGACGCGGGAATCCTTCGGGTGGTGGTGATGCTGTCCATGCTCGATGTGCTCATGAGGCTCGAGACCAGAGAAGGAGCCACGGTGTGCGCCAAGTAATCCTGTACGCTCATTGGCGTTCAGGGAGCCGTTGTTGCCAGAGCTCATTCTTCGGGGCCCAAAAGTGTGGCTTCGGAAGTGGGAGCGGAAGTTTGGGAGAGCTGTATATAGAAAAATTCCAGGAGTTAGTTTGGAGAATTATGTCCGTTGCCCGAACGGATGTGTGGGTATAAAATTTGAGGGACTTTCACAGAAAGTCGGAAAGGAGCGGATGAGAAGAATGGAAGAAGGGGATGGGAAGGGGAGGAGTATATCAACCCACACATAATGTGCTACCAAGCTTCTAAAGAGTTTGATAAATGAATAATTGGCGGGGTTGAGCCACTTTTCGTCTCTTTAGCGACTGTAACATGAGATTTCCGTGGAATCAAGGTTAGCACAGCCTTTCGATGTTAGGAGCATGAATGAGAAAAGTGGAGCGTGAGGTGGTGGCCAAGGTGGGTGTGGCCCAGTCAGTGGGGAGAGGAGCTTTGTGATGACGACCCACTAGCCTTGGGCATCCACATTATCGGAATAGAGGCATTTTGATTGGCTGTAGCTTAAAGCCAAGACCCTGCACTGCCACAATTCAAAAATCAAATGCACGGACGATGTGTTTCGGAGATCCATGGATGCTGACGACTTAGACTTTTCAAGGTTAGTACATATACAAAGAAGCTTGGAAGTTGGTCGGGAGAAATAAAATTATGTAGATTGGAACTATATAGCACATGGTATATTTCTTTAACACCAGTAAAAGGAGAACCCCAGTCCACATAACAAAAAAAAAGAAGAAGTTAAAAGCAAAGAATACATCAGGGTAGTAAGTCACATCAAGAAGTGAAAGAAAAAAAGTAAAATCAAAGGAAGGTCAAGACACAAAAAAACTAAAATAGAGGTATAAAGGATAGAATCGAAAAAGAAAAAAAGGAGGGGGGGGTATGATCATTACTCCTCCGGCAGCGCACCATTAGCTTTAAAATCCATCCGACTGCCTTTGCGACCAACACCCTTGAGCATACTGAAACGACGCAACACAGAGTCCCGCATCCCGGTATTATTATTATTGAGCACCGGGGACAGCGGGGCCGTTCCATTTGTAGTTGTCAGAGTCACCGCATTGCTGTCGCGTGTGACAGGTCGTGAATAATCGCGCGTGGACGGGAGGGTTGACCACCCACCACTGGAAGCGGGCGCAGCCCGGTCCGTGGCTGCACCGGTGGCAGTAGGGCCGCGGGGCTGGGAGCCAGCGCGACTGCGGCCGTCATTGGAGCGGGGGGCCGTGTCGCGGGAGACATTGTGCGCGTTCAATGAGGTCTGGGATTCAAGGGCAACGGACGGCGAGGAGCCATGCTTGTATGTCTTGTCGCCGCTGAAGAAGCTGCGGCGCCTCTCGCTTCGGCCACCGCGGGAGTGGCTAGTCGTGCGACTGTGGATCGTCGCCGCGTCGTCGTCGATGTTTTCGTCTTGTTCACCCACAATTTGGCCCTTGCTGTCGGATTGCTGGATTGTGAAAATGGAGTTCGTGGCGCCGTGGGATCGCTTGAAGGGGTTGATTATGCTGATCCGGTGACTGACGGATTGTCTGTCAGAGCGCTTGCGCGTGTGGGCATTGCCTCGCGTTGTGCGGTTTTGGTCTTGTTCCGGACTGACGATTCGCTGGATAGGTGGCATTCGGCGGTTGTCGCTCAAGGAGGGGGATTGGCGGGCTGTTTGTGTGGGTGTAGGTGATGAGTACTCCAGCGGAGCTGGGATGAGAGAACCTAGCTCGGGCTCGAAGACATCTTCAAAGCGTCGAAGTAGCTCAGCTTGGGTAGCTTGCTGAGCGGGACGCTGGTAAAGAGATAGTGCGTATTTGATAGCCAATGCGTGGTCAACAAGTGCAACGGAGAGCGCAGTTTCCATCGGGTCCACAGGATGTTGTGTTTGTACCTCTTCAGCGTCTTCATCAAATTCCTCGAGCAGCTTGTTCCTTGCCAGCTCCGCTTCGGATAGGAATACACGGTACGATGCCACACAGTTGGAGGTTGACGATCTGACCTCAAGCAGTGATTCCAAGGCTTCAGTCAGATTAGACAGGGTAGAGTCCTCACCCGACGCAGCACGGCGGCCAATAAGCTGAAGCTCCTGTGTCTTGCGCCACGTGCGCTCAATGGCAGTCTGCAGAGGCGATAGAGCAACCTCCTGAGCAGAAATAATTTCACTACGACGGAGGATATTTGGAAACGCTTCCGAGACAGTGAAAATGAGCTTTTCAACGAATTGCTCACGGACATCCGAGCTGCTCGTGTGTCGTCGCGAGGTAGCAGAGAAACGAGATGGATCTGAGATCAGCAAATGCTCGCGGACAGAGGATGGAACCTTAGGGCGCTGGTAGACAGGATGAGACACATCGCGGTATGCGCTGACGCCGCTGATCTGAAGGAACTGGCCTTCGTAGTCAGGAATCTCTCCAGTAGACATGACCTGCGCAGTAGGGTGTTCCCGCTGCATGCGATCCACGAAAGAGGCCATGCGTTCTGTCGGGGACGCCTCGAAGATGAACTCCTTATCGCGCAGCCCAGGAGGAAATCCGAGACCCTTATAGGCCACACGGAAGTAACGCGGGAATTGTTTGTTGCCCTTGGCGATGAAGTCGTAAATACGAGCAATGGAGCTTTGAGCTCGTGATAGCTTGGCGAAATCCATGGTCGTGTGCTCGTAGTGCGCTGCGAGCTCCTTGTAGCAAGCTAGCGCGGGGCCCCAGGCCATGGCATTTTCAAAGTTCTGGATAACGGAGAAGTACAAAGCCTCTCTTCGTTCGAATGCACTTTGAGGTGGGAATGCGGGTCTGAGCAGCTCCGGCAGAGGCTTGGTGAGGTCCCATTCGTAGAGATCGGCATGGAACTGAAGGGCAAGACCTGCTTCAGTGAAATTGCCTGCTGCAGCCTGAGCCTCGGCAAGTTCATGAACGTAACGAATAAAGATATCCTCGCGACCCATGTCCTTCATATATTCCATCAGTTTCAGAGCGTGTAGACTCTGGGTTGAAGCACCGCTCTGAGAAGCCACCAAAAGATCCAAGAGTTCATCGACTGTTCCGACAAGACTCTTGACAGCATTCGACAATAGATCATCGGATATAGTCTCAGTCTCGAACAGATCCAAGAGCTCACCGATGAAAATCTTCTGGCTAACGCTCTCATTCATCTGCTTGGACTTGAAGAGCGCATCTAGGCTAGAGATGATCTCCGTTTCAATAATGGAGATATCCTGGTTCAGATCCCATTCACTCAGAATCATCGTCTGCAGTATCTGAACAGCAACATGTCGCAGCCCCTCGTGTACACTGAGACATAGACCAATGATGGGAGGCACCAGGCCGGGAACATATTGGACCTGATAACCGCCCAGCTTCTTTAAATTGAAGCGCTCCCTCTCGTCGTCCGTGGTCTCCCAACCAATGGCTTCCCACGTGGACTGCAACAAGTCCGCACCTTGCTCGCGCACATCGCCAGCGATCTTCCAGACAGCGCGGCGCTTCTGTTCGGGGAAGGTCTCGAGCGCAAGAACATCGCTAGAGATCACCTTTAATAGAGTTGTGAAGAATGATTCCCACAGCTTAGTATCGAATGTATCGGCATCATCCGGTGCAGGAAGAAGTTTATCGATCAACAACACTGCAATATGTTCAAGACTTTTAATAGTCGCGCGGTGGTTGTACACATGGATACTGAACCAAGTTTCGGGATAAGCCTCGCAGTCGAGGATGGAGTTGTGGGCCTCAAGGGTCTGCGCAACAAATAGTGCAAGCTCCATTTCTTTCAACTTGGGAAGCTTGGGAGACGGGATCTTGGCAATGGCAGCCATGAGTGCAGACAGTTCAACCAAAGACTCATCGAAGCTTTGAGGCACCTTAGCAGTCTTCATCTGGAAGGGGAATGCCTTGCTGAAAAGCAAAGACAGATACTCCGTCTCATCTACTCCCTCGGTGGAGATAGCACAGTAAGAGGCCACAATGCTTGGCATGAATCCATAAAGCTGAGGGTCCGATTGACTGAGCAATTGAGCTACGATTGAGTTGCTTAGTCGCACTTGATCACGATACAGATCCGAGACGCCTGAGGTGGAACCCCAGTATGGAGCCAACCAGCCAATACAGCTGGAGATCAAGGTTCGTCGCTCATCGCCAGAAGCGAAAACCTCAAACAGGGTGTAGTTCTGGATAAGAACCAGCTTATAGAGAATCAACATGCCGGTGACATCCTTGCATGAATCCATGAAACTCAGAGCTATCATAATCATTTCATCCTTGCTCAGGACGTTGGAGAGCTCAGGTAGCCACGTGTGGAAATGTTGAACCACCAGTGTTTTGCTGCCCACCAAAGCCGGCGAGGAGTTTTTCATCAAAGTCTCCATAGACTTGAAAATGGTATGCATGTCTCTGTTGAAGGTGGATTGCACCGTGGTAATGCCAATACCTTCCTCTTTCGCCTTTTGCTGCTCGCGGGCCTTGATGATGAACTTCAACAGATGACGTCCCACTTTGAAGGCGGCGCGGAGATTGCGAGACTGCGTACCATCGGCCGCTGCGTTAAAGAGGCGCAGGTAGCTTCGAATGAGGCATAGAGTGACGAATGGGAAGTTGAACTGCTCATCAGTGTAGCGGTCGACCAGCGGGCCTAGGTTGTATCGTCGATCATGAACAATTCCCAGAACAGTGACTAGGTTGTTGAAAATCAAGTTCTCGTATTCTTCATTACCGGCGTTCTCGACCAGGATTCCGAACAGCGCGTCGAAGACGCCACTAAGTTGTTTGACAATCTCAATCTCGGGAACAAAGAGCACACGCTTCAGGGTATCTAAGACCTCGCCCACGGGCCGCTCTCGCCAGTTGAGAAGGCTCAGAATGACTTGATCCTGGGAGTACTCTGTGCTGCAAAGATGGGTTTCAAGGTGCAAAGTGGCTAATGGACCTGTCACAGCTTCATCTTTGGCGGATTCATTCTTGCCAAGCGCGCTCCATGGGAGGTTTAGATAAGCACCCTTTCCATTCTCAATGCTAGAAGTCTGCTTGTCATAGGCATGCAATAGCAGAGAATGACGCCCATCTCTAATGAAAGCCTGCTGGTCCCAAAGGGGCATCCAGGCAAGAGCAAAGGGAAATTCTGGTGCATCCGCAACACTCATCACCATGTGAGAGCCAGGGATCTGTTCCGTGGGGATCTTGAGGCGAATAGTTTGGTTCCAAGGCGTGCCGCGCTGGGCGATTGTAGTGCGCCATGCTGTGTTCGAAGTATTGGATGACGAAGGGAAGACACATTTGTCTATCCGTGCTCCTTTAGCATCACGCACTTCGAGGGTGAGTTGAAGATTGTGGAGCCCGCTGCTCGCCTGCAGAGGAATTTGACCAGCCTGTGGGTGAGACAGGAGAGCATCTGTGGGAAACACGGCTTGAGAGAGCGTCACGTAGATATCGGATCTTGGCTTCGTAGGAGCCTTGGAGAATCCGATGCGCTGTGTCTGTATCACATCGTGTAATATAGTGGGGTTCTGACGGATCAGGAACTCGGCGTCGGGACTAGCAAAGGGGCGCAGATGGAGGTGTAAACGTGCTGCAGGGTCGGCACGCACATACCGGCCGGTGGGACTAGGAAGTAAGGCGCGGATCAACTTGTCAAAGCCATCCGTCAGCCCCTCACCGTCTTCGCCGTCTCGACGGGGCGACCAAATATTGATCACCTGCTCAGCATCCTTCTCCTGTCGGAGAATCGGCGAGATCTCTAAGATTCCAACGCCAACAGTGCGGATCGCCGAGACCTCCTTCGTTGGAGTGGGCTGAGCGGTGGCTGGCTCTTTGGTGCTGGACGCACTGCTTGACGTTCGTGGAATGCCTTGGGTAGTGGACTTAGATGGTTGATCAAAGCTTGGTCCGCGTTGCTTGGGCGCCCACATCATGCTGCGTCGGGTTCTCAAACTGCCCTTGGATGAGGGCTGAATGCCCCCGTTTGCCGTGGCCTTGGTTGGGGTCGGACTTTCCCGTGAGATTGATGGCCTCGACACAGGGGTGGTATCAGTTGTGGACCGCGTCTCTGAGGCACGGACCCAAGCAACTAGATAGAGCTGCCGCCCATTCGCGGACCCATCTCCAATGTCTGTTGCAGCCAACTCGGTGAAAAGTGTCTTCAGTCTACTGCCTTGGCTCATGTTGACGAACTTATCAGGAGACGGAATATCTAAGCTAAAAGTCTCAGATAATGGACTGAGTGAACCGTCGTCCGATCGGGAAAATAGCTGGATTCCAATGGTCACTTGTCCCGGCGCATTGCCCGATACCGCGTTGATTTCCAGCAGCAAATGATGAAGGGCTGTAGCATCGGATGTCGGGGTGGGACGGGAGTCGAGCATACTCATCTCGGACTGCAGCTTTGCCAATTGGATAGCAGAGTCGTCACCCGTTAGCAAACGGCCTCTCTGCTCCGGATCGCGAACAATCACGTCCCCGCTAAGCATTTTGTTTGCCTTGACTAGTTTCCAGACTGTCTCGTCCCGCAATGCTTCCTTCTCCTTTCCAGTCAGAACATTGTGTAGTAATTGTCGTCTTGCAAAGTCCAGCTCTTGTACAATGTTTGACATTTGCTCCAACACATCATATCGGCGTGCCAAAAGCAGTTCGTGTAAATTAGTCGAATGCCATTCGCGCAGACACGATGCGATCTCATCGACTAGTGGCTCTGTGAGAGAAGTCGGGGTTTCATCACCGATCTTGAGCATTGGGACTGGGGCAGCAGGCTTGGGCGCATTTGGGTCGCGAGGAGTCAAGGAAACAGGTGTATGCGGGATGGAACCTGTCGGCCATCGTGGACTTGCCTGGTCTGACCCATCGTTCTTGTGAATAATAATCTGGGAGGGCTTCCCCTTTTTCGCAAAGACAACGTCCGACACCTCGCCGGCAGCTTGGAGGTCACTGATGGAATAAGCTAGACTATTTCGGGACATGTATTCTCCATCCCAGCCGGACAAGGTCAGTCGATCAACGCTTTTCCGATCGGAATTTAGCAGTGCTTTGTATCCATCGCCGTCGCCCAGCACCTCTCTAATCTCAACACAGTTCCGCGGGAAGATACCTGAGAACACACGAGCTTCGAGGGTTTGGCCTTTGGTGCTAGTCAAGCCGGCCAGCAGCGACGGCGGCGCGACCAGATAGCCTCGGCACCATTCACCGTCCGTGCCGCCTTGTTCAATTATGTAGAGCTCATCGCCAAGCTCCAATGGTAGATCTGCCGGAGAGGAAGGGTTGAAAGGGTATATGGCTACGGCAAAGGCGATGCGAGGCAGCGGCCGCCAGGGCATGGCTGTGTTGTGAATCGCCCGACGCGATTGGAGCTCGAGACACCCGATTTGAGGCGTGCCAGTCCCCGCAAATGGGTCTCCGATCGCAAGGTTCGCGGGAAGGGATTTTTTGGGATGTGGATCAGTTCGAGGAATGTTCGTTTCGGTTAATCGAAGGCCACATGTAGCGGGAGATCCAAGTGTGTCCCGGGGGGGGGGGAATAACGAGAGGAATGTGGGAAATTCGAGGAATGCGACAAGTAACGATCTAAAGTGACATGATTAGGGATGGACAATCGGGACCAAAGGAATTGTCGCCCTGTCGGAAAGCGAGGAAAGAGAACACCGAGAGTGTAGTGCTCTACACAAAAAGACACAAATGTCTGAAGTGTTGCAATCGAGAGTATCCGTGCCCCCCTTGAACGACATTTCGGTGGGGACCACCACTTGTTGGCGTGGGGAAGACACTCACCGTTTTAAAAAAATAGCACACAAGTTTAAAAAAAAAGAAAAAAGAAAATGAAGGGAATGGAAATATCTCCAGAGAGAGCTTGAAAGGAGGAAGAAGATTAAAATCGAAGATCGAAGATCACCCCCACATACCCATCTCTTAGGCCCAAAGCTGGGACTTCGGAGGATAACTGCCTTTACCTTGCTTCATTTGCCGTTAGACAGAATTTAAGATTACATTCTCCCAACATACAACATACATATATGCTTGCAAAAATCAATAATTGATGAACACAATTCATTCTCATTCGTCTGAAATGGTCCGCATCTACAACATACTGTGCAAATATGATAGATCCTAGCTGCTTCATACATAGTACTCTCTATACGGAGTACTCCGTGCCTACAACACCCCATACCCCTGAAACAATGTGAAGTCCCGAACGGTGGGTCAACATAGCCAATAAGAAGATCGAATCTCTGACAACCTATAAGAGAATACATAGTAAAAACCAAAAATGAAACATATGATTCAGTTTCAAAAGTAGGTAGTAAGAATACTCGGCCGCTTATGCCGCCTTGTGATTTCTTTTTTAGCGGGGTTTTCTATATACTTCGCGTAAGAGACTTTTCTATGTATGACCTTCAAATAGCTCATTTCTGTTCTGTCTCTAGGGTCTCTGCCATATCCTTCACTAGTAGTCTAGTAGCTGCCGGATATTTTGATACCTGTAAAAGTTCCATCGTATGGTTGGGTGCATATGCTTCAATATAGATAGTATTCAGTGGCTGGAACTGGATATGCAGTTGGATCGAGATTATATAAAGGCCTAGATCGGGCTTTTCGTGATGAAACATGCTATTCTATTTCATAGTCATATCTCTAGCTTGGCTCTTTGCTAGATTCAAACACCATTCACATGTTCCACCATACACATACGTACACTTCTTGGCCTTCCATTTCCGCTATAGTGGCCAGACCTTGCCGCCCTTTGCTCACTGAGCATCACCTGATAGTCACCTGAGTGCCCTGATCTCTGCCGTCCGCATCTTGAAAATATCTAACAGTTGTATTCGCATAATCTGCGTTATAACTGACACCGTTCCTCGTTGCTGAACGAAGAGGGGCTCTCATACCTCCCTTTGCACACAACGCCTCCAGTGCTGAGTCGTATGAAGGAAAATCCGGGGTGAGAAGCAAAGCCTGTGAAATGGTCGCTGAGGGGAGTGGGAAGCATTGGCTGGGCCGAAGCTGACCACCACGAAGACACCCATCCCCTGCTATTAGGATAAAACTATCTGGTGCTGAATTCACTCATGCGTGAGCGGCAATGTGGCCGATAGAATGACTAGGAGCGTCGAGAAAGTAAAAATACCCATCTCCAAAGTAGTCCATGTCATTAAAACATCCGATCTTGAATCTGTTCTCGGTGAAGCTGAGTTCTTCCAACTCACGGCTTTCAAAATCGCTTTCTCAGACTATTGATTGCTTGTTGGGCGGATATGGCGGCAAATTATGTTCCTTGAACCCCGGACCGACGACCAACTTGAGGTTGGTGTCGAAGTGACTTGGATCACCGATGTGATCGACGTGCTAGTGGCTCCACCTTTTTGTATCAATGTGTTCTTACCGGAACGCCACCATCTTGCAGGATTTCTCGAATGCTTTTCGGACAGACAGATGAGATTGACCTTCCTGAAAATCCTGTGAAGGATATTCCGAGCAACCGGAGCAGAATTTCACTAGTCTTTGCGAAGACCCAGATCAAATAGGACGGTGCGCCCAAGCTCAGGGTGTTTGATGAGGAAGGAAAAGTTCGGTGCCGTCTGGTAGTCGTGGCCTGGACGCCGTAGAATGATCACTTTATCGGTCATGAACGTTTTCAGAGGTGGGAATATGGAACCCATAACTGGCTATGACAGTAGATATTTGGTTTGCCAGTCAATCATTTACCTGCGCCTTTTACAGGAGCTGTAACTGAGGAAATGGGGTGCAGTGAGTATTCAGTCAATGCTGTCAGCGTCGGATACTCAAGTAGTAAGTTTCTTGGACTGGGGTACAATATAAGCACGATGTGGATTGGTGGCTTTCACAAACAGGAATTGAAAGGGTTGAAAAAGATCTAAGTACCAGTAAGTGGGATAAAGTGATGCGTGAGCGACCATGTAGCTATTTAAACCTTATGTTTGGTTGCCCAGGACACATTTTCACCTAGGCGATTTTGTGTAAAAGGAAATAAGTGATGATCACATCATTCCACATCATTCGCGACAAAAATCGCGAATTGCAGACACAATCAATTCAGGTGCTTCGTATGGGATGTCATGACCCGCATCAATACTGTAGCACTACACAAAAATTTTCCATTCCGCCACTGCTTGCAATGGCGTGGACCGTAGCTGGATCTTCCAGGTTTTTGAGATAGATCTCACAACCCTCACCGGGTTCTTCACGTATGAACAATTCCATCACCTTCCTGGAATCCCCCGACAAGAGAATCTCTGGAAGTGGCGCATCCTGAATCAACAAGGACCAGTGAAAATAAGCTTTGGAGAAGTGGAAGTCTATCTTCGTATACATGGGCAGCGTTAGAAAAAGATCGATAAGAATTGTTTTCTTTACCCGACTAGGATAGTCAGCACAAAGCTTTATGCGCCATTCTAGAACCACCATAATGAACCATAGACGTAGAATGATTCTGTGAAGCCTAGAGCGTCCATTACGGTAGTGCAATCACGAGCCATGGCACAATTTGCGTAGGCTGGTACACCTTCGGGCTTTGACGACTGTCCATAACCGCGAATATCGATCAGTATGACGGTGTATTTGTCGACAAGCTCGGGTGCAATGCGATGCCAAGCGTATAGTGTCTGAGGGAATCCATGTAGCAAAAGCAGTGGTGAAAGGGAAGGTGAGGCATCACCACTCTTTAGGCCACGGATGTTGACAGCAGGATCGGCTTAAGTCTGCACTGAAAATGTTTCAAATCCGGGAAACGGAGCCATTGATGCAAAAAGATACGCAGAGCCCGGGTGAAAAAAAAAATGGAGGGTACATCTGGGGGGTGTGGCAGGGTATGAGGAACTCCTGAATTTGTCCTGATTCCCATGTGACAATTCGCCGGTGGACCCTGACATAATATGGCGCTTAATTCCTCCAAAAAAGGGGTTTCAGTAGGTTGTACTCCGTAGGGTTGATGCTATTTTGTGGTAGATCTTGGGAGCTGGATTAAACGATTGAGCTGAACAATGGATACCATGGCGCAGTAGTGTGATGCAGTAGCAGAGCATCTCCACAGGGTCTACGGAGTACTAGCGGTCAAAGTTCGTTCCCGTATTTTATGTATGTTATTTGAATTACATCCACGTAAAATTAGTACAATGATACCATAAAAAGTGGATGTTACACTATACTACATAGCGCGACTTGAGATCACCTTTTAATAATATGTTTCATGTAGAGGTTTTGCATTGTAGCATCACAAAGTATGCTAAGCTACTCCGTATATACTCCGTACCTAGATTATAATTCGGATACCTTACATATAACCTACATAAAGCTGTGACTGATTGGGAAGTGGTGTGAAAATCATATTAACCGGCTTCACTTGGGCAGTGTGGGGTGATTACGCTAATGCATGAACGCCACCAGTACTCCGTACTCCGTAATACGTATGGTATTCTTTCAATTCTTTTAAATGCATACAACAAATTATATATAGAAAAAGCTATATAAGCTAGTATATACTAGTAATTGATTGATAATAATATTCGTACTGATATTACCAGTAAAAGAAAAAGCACTAGCAAGTATGTGCATGTGCATTGGCATAGTTCTCTGCCGGACTGGGGTACACAATTGTAGATTCGTTAATATCAGAGAATTGTCCCATGGGAACGAATATCTCAACCAAACAAACTTTTATCTGATGCTTCTATATAATTCTTCAACATGCAACGATTAATACATTCTCGTCCTTTTACCAGTCAGTTGAACACAGTGAAGACTATCTTGCATTTAATTTTCTTTACTGACAAACAGGTTCATATGTCTAGAGGCATCTATTCCCTACATCACTATCCCGCACCCAAGCTTTGCCTCTCATCAAGCTCACCTTGCTACGATCGATCGATTCCTCAAACACGATGCTATCTTACACGTCAAACTTGCCTTCGATGACCATGATAGCAACTACATCCAATCCCTCGTCAAGAGACTCCACAAAACCCACGGCCACGGCCTACCAATCACCCACAGCGCCAATCGAGGCTGGATGTGGGACATTCGCCCAACACCAGCAAGTCTCCAAGATTGCCAAGCTCGATCGGAAACAATGGAAGAATTTCCCTGGCATACGGATTGTAGCTATGAGGAATGCCCACCGCAATTCTTCGCCCTGCATGTTCTTCAGCCGGATACCTGTGGCGGAGGCACTTTGTCCGTTTTGAAAGTTGACCAATTGCTCGCTCTTCTTTCACCTTTTGCGAAAGAGTGTCTCTTCGCCCCAAATTATCTAATTGCCGTTCCTCCAGAGTTCAAAAAGAGCCCAGAGGATGAACATATCGTTGGGGGGTTACTGGCGACAAGTCCAGATAAAAAGACCATCCAGCTTCGTTTCCGCGAAGACATCATTACGCCGTTGAATCCAAAGGCCGCTGAAGCTTTGGAGGAGCTCAAAAGTGTTCTTCTTGGCCCTGAAGCAAATCCACATACTTTGCACCTCACAGCCCAAGATCTATCCCGGGGGTCCATCATTCTTATGGATAACCGTCGCTGGTTACATGCGCGAAATCATGTCAAGGATCCAAATCGACATCTGCGACGAGTTCGGTGGGATGCAAGACCATTCGGTGCTTCTTTAATTACACCCTGACCCAAATCTATCAGAAGGAGGGAATCAAAAGTTGCTTCTTACTATTTCGCCTGCAGGAGTTGGAATTGGAATGCCCTGGATTTCGCGATGAGTTCTCTCAAAGACTTGCCCCTCAAAATCCAAGAGAAGAATTGGACAGACCACTTTCCGTACTACCAGCACCGCAATCAAAATGTATCTTTGATAAGAGCTGTTGACTTCAAAATACACACAGAATATGCTACAACTTGCTACAATTTGCCACGAAATGTGCTTCAATGCAGCAAGCCTTCAAGGTTACTAGATACTCTAAATCGTACCTTTTTTACTTGGTGCAAACACACCGCACAATGATGGATGGATCCCGATTTGACGAGGATCGACTCCGTTTGAGACAATATTCCGTACATAAACAAATAGTCGATTCTAGTACTCGATTTAGTGCCGTTGGGATCTTACACATCATTCCACTGGGTTCTAGAGCTTTGGTGCAGATGGGTCCGATCTACATCTCTCTAGTCCGTATTACAGTGGTATCGTCAGTTTCTACTCCGTACACCGAGCCGGGACCCATATTTTATAGAACCCACCTACAGTTCACAACTCACTCACCACAGTACAGTGGCGTTCGATCTATTGTACATTCAGAATACCATACCATGTACTCCGTATTCCACACGCAATGTAAACGAATGATCGGTCTATTTTTCTCGTGAAAGGCATTTCTTAAATTCATTCGCCCCATTTGTATTGCTCATAACATTTATTTTCTGCGTGCCATAATGGATTTCTTCACAGCACCAACATATACACTAAAGGAAATTCTGGCAGTGTCGACTATCCATCCCTTCTATAACTCCAGCATTCGGTTCCCACCAACAAAGGCTCAAATAGATGCAACCATCAGTGATAAACAAGACAAACAATGTCTAGATCTGACCAGTGTACCTCTCACTCAGAAAGACAATCTGTACGCGAGTAATCCACCATCTATCAATTATTCATGCTAATAGTGACAAGGTACGAAACAATCCAACGGTTGCTAGCAGATGATGTACCAGACAATCTTTTCCGCCATGCTTCCTATATCAGCACCACTGGCGGTGGTTCAGGGGGTGCCCCAATGTACTTCCTAACTGATGCACGAGAGAACCGCATTCAGAGGATGTCCATGGGGAACCTGCTCCGACGATGCGGCATTATTGTACCTGGTGATTGTGTTTTATCGATGCATACCGCAGGTAAATTCTACCGGTAATCTCTCCCATTGCTGCACATTTCATTATTCCACATGCTGATGATCGTCAGATCTCTCGACTTGATGGCCGAGGTTATTGAGAATGCCGGCGGAACGATATTCTGTGCCGGCCATCTCATGCCTCATGCTGAAGTTGCCGAGATGGTTTCTGCCTTTCGCATCAATGTCATCACAGCTGATTCCGGCCAGATTCTCCAATTTGCCTTGTATGTTGCTTCCTTGCCAGAGGCGCAGCGAAAAGAAATCCGCATCACTAAAGTCGTCTACACGTCTGAACCATTGATGCGAGCGCAACGAGAGCATGTCAGATCGGTTTTCGGTGATGTGTTGATCTGCTCCGCATTCGCAAGTGCCGAGTCTGGTCCATGGGCCGTGATGAACCATGCCGTGACGAATCATGAAGATGACGACTCGGCCGATTTCATTTTCGATACCCGGACTATCATCATTGAAGTACTGTCCCAAACAGTCACTGAACCAGGCAACATCGACTCGCATGGGGATATCAAACCTCTTGCAGATGGTGAAAAGGGTGTCATCGCAGCTACATCTCTTCAGCGTTTGCGAAATCCCCTCATCCGATATCTGTCAGGAGACATCGGTTCACTACATCCCCTGCCTGAGAACGACATCATTGACCCTGAGGAGTCACAGCACTTGAAGGTCCTTCGGCTTTACGGGCGTGATCAACGCTTCAGCTTCAGCTGGCAAGGCGAATACTTCAACTTCAACACTCTCCTCCGCTTGATGCAAACAGACGAATTCTCTCTATTGCAATGGCAGCTCATTCTTACTGAATGCTCCACTTCTATTCATAACCTAGAAATTCGTGTTCTCAGGGGACAATCTGGAAGTCACACGATATCTGACGAGGAACTTGTTCAGGAGTTGACGAAGTTCTTCTGTGTCTACCCTGCTATAGAAGCCTATTTCCAGGTTGTATTCGTTTCGAGCTTCCAAGACTTTGAGCGCAGCAAGACTGGTAATAAGGTGATGCGCTTTGTGAATATTCGAAGACCTTTGAGGTAAATGTGTATCCACCTTCAAAAGGATTCAATATTTCAGCAAGCTGAGTGGTAACGGTGCTTGAGTTGTGTACAAGTACTTAGGAAATAGCATCTATGGCCTCATTTCAGAATTTACCGTGACATATTACCCTGTACATGTGCTATATGTAAATTAGGCCATGGTCTCTAGCGCAATTCCAAATTCATGCCCATTTACCTTTTTTTGAAATCCATCCATGGATTGAGGGTTAATTACATAATAGTATGCCCATTTCCCAATCGGGTGGACCGCATGTAAACACCCGTTCTGCCTCAAAACTTGCATACTTTATGTACCCATATACTACTAGCCAGTACACCTTCCATCATTCAAATTAGGTGCCATTTAGATGACCAGGGAAGTTATAATGGACACTTTCATGGTGATATCAAAATGGCACATGCCCCTAGTCTAGTACGGAATACGGAGCACACACTGCAACATTGTCCCAGGCGGTCAACCTGGTACCATAAGCTTTTTGAATACCACGGATACTCCCTTGTAAATACAGAGTATAACCTTAACATGTCATTTAGCCCCACATAGTTCCCGCCTTCCTTAATTGCCTATATGTGTACGGAGTACTCCGTACCTACCTATGTTATACAACATAGGTAACTATCGAGCTTACAGACTCACTTGACCCCCACCCACTGAGTCATTTTTTACCGATAAATCTGATACATTCGATTGCTAAACTAGCTGACTTGTTTTAATGTAGCGCAGATCGGCGATGATTCAAATCCATCTTCATACCATTTGTCAATTCAACCAACGAGTTTTTTGTTGAGCGAGAATTTCTTCCGCGCTCAATCCATCCAACGTTCGCATGCATGACCTATGGAGTACAAGGATTTGTTATTCGCATTTTGTAGCCCGGGTACGATGTATTTCTGGACTGACCCATCTTACCATACAAAACGTGTGGCCCCGGGGGAGATACACGAATAAATCAAGAGCTTGGCAGTAAATTACATATTAGTAAAGCCGCAGAAAATTAGGGCGCATTTAAGAAGCAGATAAAGCTAGAGACAGGTAGAGAAAGGCAGAGGGGTGGAGAGAGAAGGACAGTTGCACTGAACGGGCTCGACGGTGCCGTTCTAATTGTTGAGAACCCAAGTTAACTATTCATGATCATCATGCATCTGAGTCCTTTTCAACGCTGAACCCTAGTTGATTATATGCATACGCCAAGTCTTGCAGAAGTCCTACAACATACGGAATCGGGATTAGTGGCGTCGATGCAGTTTGACGTTTCTATCACACATTTCGCCATACAAAATCGAGTATCCTATGTCTCAGTGTAGCATTTCAATTAGGGCTGCATTCAGTTAGTGGAATCTAGGAGAATCTAGTACTCAGTACTGACACCGCTCTTCTTCCTGATTGGGGTTAATGTTGGGGAAACAAGCTGATCGCAAGGCCGCTGGCTGTGACTACGAATGATGGTCAAACCTATTGGCAGTTAATTTCATACGGGGGGTACGGAGTACCCGGTGGGAAAGTGGAGAAGTGAAAATGACCCGCTGATCTTGCTTCACCGAGCAAGAGAAACCAAAAGAAAAGAAATGCAAGGTCTACTGTAAGGAACACTACGGAGTACCGGTAGATTTAATTTGTAGAGGTACTTTATACATTGTATTATATACGTGTATCAAACTACTAGTACTGTAAGTAGGCAGTAAGGTGATAGTTTAACTAAGTGGGTTCGACAGATCCATCCCGAAAGCAGATCTTGGATTGATCGAACGAATCTTGCATGGATCAACCACACTGGTCGTAACAGGCTAGCGCAGGTCAGGATTTCGACGTTTCTACTCCGTACTGCATATTTATCAATTGGTAACGCTTGGCATACATGTGAAGAAATAAATAGTCCAAGTCTTCCAAGTGTGTGACTGGTGGACCCCGGAAGGCATCCCCATTGATTCCCATTGATACCCGCTACCCCTATAGAGGTGTGTGGATCTTTTAACCGAGGTGCAAAAAGTCCCTCTTAACAATAAACGATCTTCTGGCCATCGGTCTACTCCAATTCATCCTTCTATACGAAGTATTCATACAACCGAGTCTCAAAATGCGGAACCCCAAGATAGGAATGCAACAAATATGCCTTGGCGCAAGCAGTTCTAAGGCAATCAACACACCCATAGAAGTGGGCCACTCGGAGCGAGTACGAGATCGCGATGCATACACAGCTAGCATGTCAAAATCTAGTCCAGTTTCGATATGGCCGGAGGGCTCTGTTGATTCATACTCCCACCCGATGCTGGTCAATGTTGAGAATCACATTGATCAAATCAAAGATCTCCAAGAAGCACTCACAATAGCAATTGTGAATATTGTTGGGCGGTGGTGGGATCCCGAGGTGGATTTTCCGAGTCGGATGCCGCTTGAGCCATATGAAGAGGATCTTTTGAGAGTAAGTTATTCCTTGTATGTTTTTTCGTCGAGTTCCGTGTATTGAATGATACTGTAGTGGATGGAAAGTTTGCCAACGGGAACAATTCCCTCGTTCGATCAGTGCCTAGGATCCTGGCGGCCTGACTTTTTGATTGAAAATGTATCCGATTCTTCCAAGCCTAACTGGACTTGCGAGAAGTTTCGCATCTGCGAGATCAATGCTCGCTTTTGCTGGAATGGCTTCTTCCATGGTGCCTATGGTCAACAGGCTTTGGATGATATGGGTGCCGAAGAAAAGGGATTCCAGGGAGCTGCGAACTGTGAAGAGGTAAGTCTGCCACCATTCATTCTCTCGGCAACGTCTTGGAAAGCAGAGGAAGAAAGAGAAACAGAAAACAAAGGCTGACGAAAGTGTAATGAGGATAGATTGTTAATGGATTGTTCAATCTATTCGACACATCCAAGACTCTTCATCTTCTTAAGGGGGAAGAAAATGGGATTGATATCGGGATGTTGGCCTTGGCTGTTGAACGACGGACGGGAATTTCCCCTCGATTTATCAGACCCGAAGACCTGCGTTTGATTCCATGTAGTGAGGCACTTCTGGGTCAACGGCTCTGCTGTGTAATCCCGAATGATGCCGCAGTCTCATCGACATCGACTGTATTCCAGTACAATGGCGAACGACTTGAGGAAATCCAACAAGTCAATCTTGAGCTTCACCAAAGAGAGTTACGTGCAATTCCGACTGATATACTCCGCCACTTGTCATTACGCTGTTTCAATGATATGCGCACCATCTTTCTCGTCCACGACAAACGGATGTTAGGCCTTGTTCAACAGGAACTCGACTCGCTTGTTTATCAGCAGGTTCTGACTCCAGCTCAGGCTGAGATTCTTCGAGAGGGCATTTCGACGACTTTCTTACCAGGGTCTATGGAGTTGGACCAGCTCATTCAAGATTTTCATACCAACCCCAATATCAAGAACCAATTTATCTTGAAACCCATCAGAGGAGGAAAAGGCGCGGGGATTCTCTTCGGCGACGAACTTTCTCTAGAAGATTGGCAAAAGCGGATAAATGATTGTCGGTGTGCAACGATCTCTCCGGATCACACCTCGTACATTGTTCAGCGGAGTGTTCCGCAACCACTCTATGATGTGGTTTCAGGGGATGGCTGCGAGAGCAAGCAGGTGCGTCTGGTTGGTACGTATTTCGTCATTAACGGTCAATACTCTGGTCTGGGAATATGGCGTGCTAGTCCAGCTCGCATTTGCGCCATATCCCAGGGCGCATCGTGGATGTGTTCAGTCTTTTAGTATTTGATATGGATGGGGTGGAGATTACCTTGGAAGTCTCCTTAATTACAACGTACGCCCTTGGTCAAACCCCTCATGTTCTTTGTTACATGCTGATTTGGGCTGATTTGGGGCCACTTAGCCAGAGCCTGCTAGTAACCATACTCTACGATTTAGATGAAACATCGATCATACTGTTAATTTCCCTTCTCTGAAATTTAGAATTGGGCCTTGTGATGAGTCGTCATAGAACACACCCACAAAAAGATGTAAAATACCATCTTTATTCAGTATTTCCAAAAGATTTCTGTACACCGCTTCTTACATACATACATGTAGTACTTCTGTACAGGCAGGTACCGGAGACTCGAAAAAGATGAAACTTTGACGATTGTTGAGCGACCACAGTAGTCCTGGAAGTGATAAATGCCGTACTTTCAGCATTATAGTAACTTTGAAATAGACAAGTAATGCATGGCGTCGACTAGATATCTGCCACCCTATGCGCCCGGCTCGACTTGGACATTTTCAAATTTTTGACTCAATGATCATGTCACACCTCTACCTGTCACTTAGTGCCCCAGTCGTCGCTTGATTGAGATCTGTAGAAATCCCTCCATGGATGCAAATAAGAATTGATAGAGCTTCTGCCTTTGGCTACATCAATATTTCTTAGTTAAGAAGTGATTTCAGGCTCTCAGGTCATTTATAAGGCTCTATATTGTATTGGTCGAGGTGAGTTATTAGCCTTCTGCCGACAAAAAAAAGTATAAAACACTGCCAGGTACGACGTCCAGGTACGATGTGCAGGCTTGGCTGCATATTTCCCGACTAGCTCCCAATCACATGCATCTCTTACGTATGAACTTACTATACAAAAGATACCGAATTCTTACAATTTCTGTTTTTGGGACAGACCCACTCTGGGAGGGAGTGGACTGGTAAAATGGCAATATCGCATTTACTATATTTCAGCTACGCGCTAAGGGTTGCATACTATTATTTTAACCCACACATTAAAAGCAAGCCATGGCAATCTACTCCAACACCAAATTTCACCTACAGTCAAGAGACCTGACAAGATGTCTAGACAGCACCCTCTTCAGAATGTCACAGCTTCGGAGATCCGCCGAGCAACGGCCGTTGTGCAAGGCTGCGCAAAGGCTCGAGGTAGCCTAAAGTCGATCAGATTTAAATACATCACACTCCATGAGCCTCCCAAGGCCCTGTTGATGCCATATCTAGATGCAGAAAGCGATGGTGTCCCAGTGGACTCGAGGCCGTTCGTGCCACGGCTAGTTGCAGCATTATATACAGACGAGAACACCGGGGAGGCCTTTGAGAGCATTGTGAGCCTGGACAGTGAGACCGAGGTGGACGTGGTCAAGCTACTTGCCGGGCAACAGGCTCCTACCGACGGGTAAGCTAAGACGCAGACAACCCAATATTCTCAGGTGATAGATACTAACTCAACGTTGCTAGCGGCCAACCGCGACAGTTCATCAAGACGATTCTCAACGACCCCTCCGTCGTGGAAGCCATTGCCAAGTTAAAGCTCCCCGCCAATGCCAAAATATACTGTGACCCATGGTCATACGGTGCGGATAAGTTCTCCGACATCGACACGCGCGCCCAGATCCAGGCGTTTCTATACGCTTGCACTTCATCCCATCTGGAAGCCAACCAGTATGCCTTCCCGCTACCTATATCTCCTGTTCTTGATGTCGGTGAGAATAAGATCGTTCGAATCGACACCCTGGCTACGGGTGGTACCGAGGATGGTCTCAAGCACAATACCGCGCCCGACGCACCACTCGCCCACTGTCGGGCCAAAGAGTATCATCCGGACTTGCTCGATTTGCCCGTGAGGACAGATCTCAAGCCATTACATGTTGTCCAACCGGAAGGTCCAAGCTTTACTGTATCTGATGGGAATCTGGTACAATGGCAGAAGTGGCGATTTCGGGTTGGGTTTCACTACCGCGAAGGGCTGACTATCCACGACGTTCGCTATGATGGGAGAAAAACTTTCTATCGGCTCAGCATGAGTGAGATGACTGTGCCCTATGGAGGTGAGTTTCTTCCCATATGCACATGGGCATTTCAATACAATCCCCGTGCTTAATCTAATCTAATTGCCTGTAGATCCACGAGCCCCATACCACAGGAAGCAAGCATTTGATATCGGTGACGCAGGCGCAGGAGCGTGTTCAAATGTCCTCGGTCTTGGGTGTGACTGCCTAGGTCTGATCCACTACTTCAACGGATGGTTGGCGGATGAGAACGGTGAGCCCGAGGAGTCCCGTAACGCAATCTGCATGCATGAGCAAGACTCCGGGATCGGGTGGAAGCACAGCAATCGACGGACCGGAGTGGCATCCATCACGCGGGGACGGACTCTGATTCTGCAGAACATCCTCACCCTCATGAATTACGAGTACATCTTCGCGTGGATATTTCACCAGAACGGGACTGTGCAGTTCGAAACCCGCGCCACGGGAATTGTGTCGACAGCGCTCATCGACGATGGCAAGCACAGTCCCTGGGGTAATGTGGTTGCGCCGGGCGTTCTGGCTCAGAACCACCAGCATCTGTTCTGCCTGCGCATCGATCCAATGATCGATGGAGTGCGAAATACCCTAGTGCAGGAAGACTGCGTGGCTCTTCCGGAGACGGACGATGAGAATCCCTTTGGAAACGCTTGGAAGGTGGAGAAGAGCATATTTGAAAAGTCCACTTTTGCCGACGCGGCACCGGAGAAGAACCGCGTATTCAAAATCATCAATGAGAGTCGTACCAATCGCGTTTCGGGTAACCCGGTAGGATACAAACTGGCTCCTCTCCCGTCACAGATGCTTCTTGCCGGAAAGAACTCGATAACCCGCCAGCGTGCGCGCTTTGCTGAGCACCATATCTGGGTGACAAAGTATCGAGATGGGGATTTGTGGGCGGGAGGAAAGTGGACCGAGCAGAGCGTGAGGGAGACAGACGGGGTCTTTGACTACGCTGCGCGGAATGAGAATGTGAAGGACGAGGATATTGTCATCTGGCACACACTTGGAATGACGCATTCCGCCACCCCCGAACAGTTTCCGGTCATGGGGGTCGAAACCCTCTCGGTTTCTTTGAAGCCGGCAGATTTCTTCGAGTATAACCCTGCGTTGGACGTTCCTCAGAGTACGCAGGAGATCAACAAAAGCGTCCAGGTTTCAGGGAGCATGTGCCAGTCTTGTTGATTATTTTATGCACCTCGCCCACAATGTATGAGATATCTGACGCGAAGACTGTCTACGAAGAAAAGAATGGTCTAGGCCTTACGCTTCTCGGATCCAATTCACTAAAGCATCGCTGACTCGGGCAGTCTTTCAGACCTCCCTGAAGATGGCATCTCTTACGAACTTGAAACGTGAAGAGAAAAAACAAGAACAAAACAAAGGGGAATAGAATTAAATGTCAATACAAAGTACATATCATTTCCGGAACATGCTAAGGGTCTCTTCCTTGCGCCAGTCCAGATCCAATTGACCCTCATAGACATCTTCGATAATCTGCCGGGTGCGGTCATAAGTAGTCTCATAACGGTTCTCGCACTCCCGGAGCACCTTGAGAACAAGACTGCGACTAAGACCAGGGTCATCGGCATCACCAAAGTGCTTCTCGACACGCTTCTTGAGCATTTCGATGCCACGGCGGATTTCCTTGTTGTCATAGGAAGTCATAACCTTCTTAGCCACCACGCGGGAGTGGCTGGCGCGGGCTGCGATGTCGGTGGGGTTACCGCCTGCAGCGAGGAGGCTGTCAATTGACTGCACGAAATCAATCAGTTTGCCTAGTGGGCGGTGAATGACCGCGTCGAGGTAAAGCTTCATGTGCTCCTGGAAGTCTTGGTGGGCCCGGTCTGTCCAGCGTTCAAGTGCGGGGATGTTGTGCACATCTACTTCCTCGATGTAGTGGTTCATGTTCTCAATGAGAAGGATGTGGTAGTTCAGGATCTCCTTGTCTTCAGGATCTCCAGCACCCGCAGTGGCACCCGGAGGTTGGCCGGGTGCTTCCTTGGCAATGAATTTGAGTGACTCCCACATCGCACGGTTGATGCGGTCGTACGCGTCATTAACACTGACGCGAATATCACAGAAGGAGCCGGACGGGGATGACAGCAAGCTTTCCACCGCATTGGAGAAGTTGGGGAACACCCGCATGAAGGAAATCACTCCCTTCCGCTTGTTCACCTTGACCTTGGTGTCCTCAATGCCTCGGATTTGCTCATCTACAAATCGGTTGAACAGTCCCATGAGGCGGGAATGAATTTTCTGCAATGCATGAAGAATGAACTCTTGATTCGTGTCATCAAAGTCATTCATGGCGGTCTCCAAGGCATGGAGGATACCAATTCCTTGGAGAGGATCAGCCTGCATTGCCCAGTCCACCAAGCTCTGCATGTCATTCGGCCAGAATGAGTAGACTTCATCCATGATCTGCTCGACTCTCTTTGCCATTCCCCGATCAGGATCATGCGGCTGGTTGGCAGAGAAATCGGGACAAGTGCGGTTTTCGGGAATGGCCGCTGAAACCAAGTCGGGGAAATCGGCGCTGGCAAGAGAATTGAGATGGAAGAACTGGATGATGAAGTTCTGCTCCTGAGCCATCATTTTCAGTGTCTCCCGCAGAGTCCCAGCGAATGCCTCAGATGGCTCAGCCTTTCCTTGCTTCTTCTGGCCACCGGAAGCCAATCGAAGCCCAGCGGCAGCCCGCACCGTCTTGCCTCGTCGCACAGTCAGTTTCCGTGCAGCCATGGTGAGACCCTCAGTCTCTTTTTCCTTCTCTTGGTGCGTGAAGAGGAGTTCCTGCTCATCTCCCGTTGGTTTGTGCGCGGTCTGCTTCCAAGCCAGATTATTGTCGCGGAAGTCGCCCTGGTAAGAAGACTTGGACTGCTGTTCATAGAGGCCGACAAGGCTACGCCATTCTGCCATGCTAACCTCCTTGGCAAATAGCATCAGGGGATTATACCGCCAGACCTCTTGACGGAAGTGCCCTCGGGCAGCACTGTCCAATTTCATCGCATCCTTGGCACCACCATTGGCCCAATCAACGCGTTTTTGTTCTGCCATTTTAAAGGCAAGGGCCATGAACTGCTGCAGTCGGTTAAGGAACATGGTTGCAGTAGAGCGATACTCTTCCTTCTTTTCCTTGATCGCACGCATCTGGCCAATTTCTGTATCAGCATAGACACCGACACTTGCATCGACTTGACGCTTCTTGTTTTGTCCAATATCAGAATCGATCGTGAGCATGGCTTTGTACAACGTCGACAGAGCGCTTTCAGTATCCTTCAATCCATCGGGGTTGCTCAAAGAGGCCTCCTTGAGCGGTCCTAGCTCGGATGAAGATATTGAAAGCGTCTTTAGAAGGGTTTGCAGCTCATTTTGCAGAAGCTTCTGATTTGCTGTTTGTACCTGCAGACCTTGACCTTGAGCTTCAATATAGGCGACATCCTCGTGAAGAGTCTGCAACGTAGTCTCGTTAGCCGACTGATCAATCCCGACTCCGATTCTGTTCTTCCAAAACTTACGTTCAGTTCATGAGAATAAAGGGTTAAAAGACCATCTAGCTCATCACACTCTTCAATCGTCCTATCGATCAAGCTCGCAAGTTGTTCCACCTTTCCTTCCTGTTGTTCCAGGTTGCCAAGCCAACTGGTGGCCTCGACACGGCCAATTTCACGGCGAACATCTGCTTCCAAATCCTCAATCTTCTGTTCATCGGCCAACCGTCCGTTCCAGCCCAGATCCGTGAGAATTTCATCAAAGTCAATACCACGTCCGTCGAGAATGCTAGGATTAATCCCAAGGGCCTGGCAATATTTCATAGTGTGGTCTTCACGGCGCCTGCGACGACGTCCTTGAGTTGCCGGGGATGGTGATCTTGAACGATCTTCAACCTTTATAACAACATCAGAGAGGTTCTCCCGTGAGACCTCGGGAGTTGGGACAGGTGCAACCGCGATCTCCTCGGGTGCTGGCTCCGTAATCTCGACAGTTGGTGTCTCCGACTCTGCAGCGGGCACGGGCACGGGCGCAGGCGCAGGCGCAGGCGCGGGCGCGGGTGCGGGTGCGGGGAGTTGTAGTTCTTGTTCCGACTTTGTTGCCACTGGACTCTGCGGCGGATCAGTTAACGACCGGGAAAGGGACGGCGCCGGAACAACGCTGGTGATGCCATCAGGGCCCGCGAGCTCGGCCTGTGACTTCTTCGCGGCTGCCAGCAGTCGCTCACCAGCCCCACCAACTCTGGGCTTGAAACCAGCATAAGCAGTTGCAGCCTTTTTCCAGGCGCCTGCAATATCTTTGACTTCCTTTTTCTTCACCATAGGGCCCAGCCCCGGGCGATGCGGCTCAAATTCGCCGGATTCTTCAACCTGCTCTGGGGCAGCTTTAGATGAGGGCTCCGCAGTAGGAACAGGTTCGATAGGAGTTTTGGGCTTCTCATTGGAAGGCTGAATAGGCTCTGGAGAGGGCAGATTGACAGCCATAATAGCAGCAGGCTCTGAAGCCAGTCCCTCAATTGCTGGTGATGAAGACGGTTCCCGGGGCTGTGCGGAAGCTCCAGCTAACAAGCTATCTGGTACACTTTTCTCTTGAGGCAGAGAGGGCTGATTAAACGTGAATGCCTTCTCCCCGCCGCCACGTTGGGGCGACTTTGGCCCAAAGCTGGGTGTGGGACGTGGGGCTGTGTCCCTACCTTCGTTATTGGAAGAACCAGAAGTGGTAGGACGAAGCGCATCGTTGCTGCGCATGAATTCCGGTGCCTTGTTCGGGGCTTGCTGGGTAGCTAGAGGTGGGGGTTTGGGGGCAGAAGATGGGCGGAGTGACTCTGGAATACCGCCATAGCCGCTGGCTTGTGTTGCAGCAGTCAGATTATCTGTTCCCCTCGGCTCTAATTGTGAACTCGGGGGTTTTGCGTTTACTGCGCTACGCTCGGCTGCGCGTGGCGGCGGTTGCTGTTCCAGCGGTGGCCCAGAAAGGAGCGACGGAGGAGGGGATTTATGTAGATCAAAGGGAGATGGCGCCGGTCTGCCTTGTCCTGTAGATGGCCGAGAACTAGTTGACGGCCGGGACATCTGCTCATGGCTCTTTTGAGTGCGAAGTGTGGGCTCTTCGGAAGGCTTCCTCTTGACTTCCCGAGGCGCATCGCGACTGGGATCACGACCTCTGTAGGAAGGCTGTAACGATGCAGGCACAGGGCTATCCGATGTTGAAGGAACTGGGGGGGGGGGCCTTGTCGGTGGAGCATTTGAGGAACCGCCTGGTTGTGTTGGCTGTCCTCTTGGTGGTGGACCATTTGAAGGACCGCCTGGTTGTCCTGGTGGTACTGGCTGTCCCCTTGGTGGTGGACCATTTGAAGGACCACCTGGTTGCGCTGGTTGCGCCGGCTGTCCTGGTTGTGCCGATTGTCCATGCCTTGCCAGCATTTGTCGCTCCTTGTCGTCAAAACCAATGAGGTTGGGGATTTTGCCATTAGTGTATTTCCTGTAGATCTTGACCAAGCTCCCAATGAAGAACTCCTTTTCCTTAGAAGTTCTAGCATGCCAGTAGTATGGCTTCCCAATTGTAACCGTGAATCCTACATTTCCCGCCCATTCCTTTTGTTGCTGCTCTCCTGGTGTTCTCGGAACAAAAGAGGCGAATGATTGAATTGCGCTTAAATCGTCGAGCATCCAAGTTTTGCCGATGGAGTAAGTCCCCTCATTGTTCTCTCGAGCCTTGTGTATGCGGACTCTACCTGACTTTCGAACGGATATGATGATGATACGGGGTTTCTTGTTCTCTGGTGGCCCGTTTGGCGGGGAAGGGCTGGAGGGGTGCGCTGAATCCTCAGTGATGCGGACGTGGGTTATATAGGATTCGAGCACTGGAATTAAAAAGACGGGTTAGCAGAGATCGCGGGCAAGATAACATTTCAACGAGGCAATGCGTTGCGATCTAGGCGCTGTACGTCACTTTCGCAACGTGTTGTAAAGCACACAACTATTGACTGAGCTTGGGTGGGAGGGCAAAGGTGGGGAATACGTTGGTCATGTACGTACAGAGACCATCTTCATCCTTTTTCGCGAAACAACTATGAATGATACGCTTCTTCTCATCCTCAAAAGCGGCCCCTCTTGTCATTGTGCTTGGGCTAGAGCCCGAATCAGACTGCATATCTCCACGGTTTGGAAGCGGCCCTGGCGGAGGCCCGCGGGGGCGGTCTCTGCCATTCATTATGGTATCGAGGGACGCAGATCTCACGTGTGGGTAGCTGCGAGATCAAGGGGACATGGTCGGGAGGGTCGGGATCGGGCAACGCTACTACGCACCACGCGCGGAAGGAATTGAAATACGTTGAGCGACAATGCGTTTGCGAGCCCGCGGAATATGACAAGGTATAAAGCAATAGACGTTGTGGCCCAAAGTAATGCAAGTGGCCAGCGCTGAAGTTCGAATTAGCTCATCAATGTGATTCGGCGGAACCTAAGGTTGGAAGGCGGAGAGCTTGGAGCGGAGTATCGAATTGATCCGGGGTTGGCTGTAAACGAACGTGCGGAATGTCAAAGGTTAACATTGAACTGAGCGCATGTTTTTCATGACAGTGGCCCACTGGAGTCCCACTATCTAACTTGCTTTTTGGTGTACTGACATACTAAGGTGTAATCGTAGTGCATGGCGATATCCTTGACTTCGATCCTATTGGCTTTTAATTGCCAGCATAACATTAGTCATCCCCATGCCTGTTTGGACTCTAGATCCAGGCTCCAGTCCTGGTGCCTGGACGCTATCAGTTTATATAGGGGTAGAAACTGCCAATGTACCATATTTTCAAGTCACTACATATATCATATGAACTGGGTTCGCTTTCCCTGGCCCATAATGTCCTCCACCACGATCAACTTCATTACTGGGAACAAGAACAAGCTTGCTGAAACTAGAGCCATCCTAGGTGATACGGTACAGCTTTCAAATCAAAACGTAGAGATCCTTGAAATCCAGGGCTCTCTGGAAGAAATTGCGCGAGACAAGTGTCGAAAAGCAGCTATAGCAGTATGCCAATTTGAAGTTTTCCCTGCTACCAGAGCATCATGAGGCTAAATATAGTTTGTTTTATAGGTCAACGGCCCTGTCTTGACAGAGGATAGTGCTCTTGAATTCAGGGCTCTCAAAGGTTTACCTGGGCCATATATGTATGTCCGATATCAATCGTTGTTATTCATCTTCTCTGATACCTGCCAGAAAATGGTTCTACTCTGCTCTGGGCGATGATGGCCTATGCAAACTACTCGCAGCTTATGACGACAAAGCAGCCACGGCCGTGTGCACATTTGCCTTCTCCGCCGGCCCAGGGTCTGAGCCTCATCTTTTCCAGGGATGTACTGAAGGCAAGATTGTTGATAAAAGAGGAGAAGGTGGGTTTGGTATGTTTTCCAATCGCCTATTGCAGATCTCTGGAGAGAACAAGCCTGACATTTCTTCAGGTTTTGATCCCATATTTGAAGTCGAAGGTCAAACCTATGCAGAAATGAGTTTTGCATACAAGGTGAGTTGATCCATACAAACATCTTGCGAATCAACTAGCCACTAATTTCAACAAACAGAATACGGTTTCTGAGAGATGCAAAGCTTTGGAGAAATTGCAGAGCTGGCTAAAGAATACAGCATGCTTGGACTATAACTCGGCCTAAATATTCTTGCATAGACCTTCGAAAACGCCAGTGATATCTGTCTTCAGGATAAAATGTGGATGGGTGGTTCACTTCAGAAATATGCATGTGATCTACATTTAAATAGAGAAATCCTACGTAGTTTGTCTGTGTAATTCTGGTCCCGAAGAACCAGTATTATTTGAATAATCGGTTGGTATTTTGTTTTGCTTTGCTTGTTTAGTGCAGAACAAGGCACACGTGTGGCGGCATAACAACCTTGGAAAGATGAGAAAGGTACCGGAGAGTTGAGACTGGGTTGAGGATCGATGCCATCTGGGCAGGATGGGCGGTGAAGAATGAAGGCCAATCAGATGACAGAACATAAATAATGCCGGAAGAGCCGCGTGCCAATCACCGCCTCTCTCCGCTAATCAACTCTCATCAACCTCCGCCAATCACCGTCAAATAATAGCCTACCGCCTTTTATATACTTTTTTTTTTCTCCCTTTCTTTTTTTGGTTCCTGGCAGATTATTTCTAAATAGTCTCTCCTTGCCCCGGGTTCTCTTCCTTTCGCTATCGTCGAAACGAACCGTTCAGTAAATATGGCAAAGGTTTCCAGCAAGAAGACTTCGGTCAAGAAGGTTCGCTTCATCTACTTTCAATTGACATGTCAAATTGGCATGATCTACAAATAGACCAGAATGAGGATCAAACTAACAATGCCCTAATTAGACCGAGTCTTCCAAGACCACGAAGTCCATCCCCCCTCAGCTGATCGCCTCAGTCGCAGCTTTCTTGTCGGAAAATTTCCCAGAGACCAGCACCGCCTTCACCAAGGAAGCAAAGTCGGGCAAGAAGAGTGATGCGAAAAATGTCCCCTCTCTCTTGGAGCTCTTCCAAGCCTCTGAGCAGGGATCTAGCGTGAAGAAGTCTGCTAGCAACAGCTCTTCCTCCAGCTCAAGCAGCGGCTCCGATAGTGACTCGGATGTTGAGATGGGCGACGCTGCTCGCTCGTCCTCTCCTTCGTCTTCCTCTTCCAGCTCTGACAGCGATGCGGATGATGAGGACGATGATAAGTCCCCTGCGGCTCCTACCCCCGCCCCCGCCCAGGTCAAGAAGTCTGCCGGTGTGAAGCGCAAGGCCGAGTCCAGCAGCGAGTCTAGCAGCTCCTCCGACTCCGACTCCTCTTCGTCCGAAGATGACAGCCCTAAGGCTAAGAAGGCCAAGACCTCCCCCACCCCCAAGGAGGCATCGTCCTCATCCGACTCTTCGTCCTCGTCCTCGGATTCTTCCAGCTCAGACTCCGATTCCTCGTCGAGCTCTTCTTCGTCTTCCTCGTCCGATTCCTCCTCCGATTCCTCGTCTGACTCTTCTTCTGACTCTTCTTCCGACTCTTCCTCCTCCGACTCTTCTTCCGAGTCCGAGTCCGAGTCCGAGTCCGAGAAGGAATCCAAGAAGGCCCTGAAGAAGGCAAAGAAGACTCCTCTCCCCGAGTCCGACTCCTCTTCTGACTCCGAATCTTCCTCATCCGGCAGCAACACCGTCGCGCCTACCCCGGAGACCGAGATCAAGCCCGTCAAGAAGGTCGAGGAGGCTGTGAAGACCTCCTCCTCGAGCGCCAGCCCCGCTCATGGAAACGGACCTGTTAAGAAGAAGCACACCGGAGCTCGCCCCACTCCTCTGGCTCTCCTGAGCGAGTTGCCCCATGACCACCCCTCCAACGACTACATGTCGTACGCCTACGCAGACCGCGCCTGGAAAGACCTGTCCGTGACTCGCGGCAAGGGCTTCACCAAGGAGAAGAACAAGAAGAAGCGTGGCTCTTACCGCGGCGGTCCTATCGACATTGCCCCCGGCACCACTTCCTACAAGTTTGAGGATTAAATGACGACGACTTTTTTGCGACACAACCGTATTTGCTAGTCCATAATACTAGGCTATCGTCAGCATCTAATCACAAAATTTGCCACCAAACCCACAAAGGACCCCCGAGACTGGGCTTTTTGTCTTGGATGTCGCTTTGCTGGAGGGAGAATCGCTGTCTTTTTGTCGCTGCAATCTTTGCAGTACAACCTAGGTTCGTTGCAATGGATGAATATGGAGAGATTGGGCTCTCATATCCCGCATCATACTTTACCAATTTCACTCAGCATGGCGTACACGGAGCTATGGACAAGGTCGTTGGACCCAACATTTGCAATAGATTTTTTTTTTGCTCATTAGCTTACATCAATCAAAAGTTTGGGATCCGTTCTCGATGAACTCTCGAAGTATTTGCAATCCTCCGTGAAGTAGGAAAGAGACGTAACCTACCAACACAAACAAACCCTTCTAGTTCTATCAATCTCTATCAAAAAATACAAAATCAAAAATCCACAACCTACCCATCCTGTCTTCTCCAAGCCCCAGGTTCCTCCAAAGTCTCCCATCTACAATCCCAATTTGTATGCGCCTCTGCCACATCCCCAGGCCCAAGATCCGCAAATGCACGCTGATTCCTCAGCTTAGACGTAGTAGCGAAGTCATCATCATCCGGGCGCTCATACCCAGCCAAATTGAACGACTCGGCGTTCCAGCGCGGTGAAACCTCCGGACCCGTGTTAACGCCTAGGTCCAGATTATATTCGTACCATTCTTCGTGCGGACCAGTTAGGTCATCCGTAGACGCAAAGTCAAGCTGAACGACCCCATCCACGATACCCGTGTAGACAGTTGGGGAGGAGGGCGAGGGCGACGACATTGTATAGATAGGGCCGCGGTAGGGACCTCTTTGGCGGGTGCGGGCTGGGGCTGGGGTTTGTTGGGGGAATGTCGGGGGTGGTGGGTAGGAGAGGAATATGGAGAAGCCCTTTTTAGGATGGGGGTTTGCTTTTGTCCTGAGTGTGCTGTTCGCTTTGGTCTTCGTTGTCGTTGGTGTGCTCTGCGATTGCGAGTTGGGGACTTGTGCGTCCAGGTAACTGTACGTGTTACACATGCGCAGGTCAAAGATCTTGACCACGGCTTCGCCGCCGGCTCCGGCTAGGAAGCTCTCGTGGCCAAAGGCGTGGAGGCTGTAGATGGGGTTGAGGTCTGTGGCGTCTTTGTAGGAGACTTCGTAAGGCCTTGGGGAGCGCAGGTCGTGGAGTCGGACAGTGTAATCGTCCCAGGCGGTTAGGAAGACTTCGCCCGGCGAGCCTGCTAGATTGTGTTTATTGAGGGGTTCAATGGCGCTAATATTGACTTTTGATTTGAGGCTTGTAGAGTCTGTGTCTAAAGAGCCGATTCCGATATTTCGATATGCGGAGACACCGTCTGGTGTGATCTTCGAGATGGACAAGGAGTTTTCCACATTTCCGGTTCCCACTGCCACTAATGAAGAGGATAGCAATTTGGAGTAGTTGATTCGTGAGGAGCCTTCCGGGAGAAGCCATGTAAATGGCTCGATCTCTTCCTTGTCGGTCTCGGTATGGTAGAAAGCGATTGATCCATTTTCAAAATGAGCAGCCAAAGTAGAGGTTGTATCAATGCTCAAATCTGTTCTATCGAGTCTGAGACCATGTGCCAAGAACTTCTGCTTGTATTCAAAGGTTGCTTCATTGGGAGAGATGGCAAGGTGAGCAATATCACCTCGAACCCGACCAAAGATCAGATGCTCCACGTTGGTATCATTGCTGTAATGACTTTCCGAAGACAAAAGATGTAGAGAACAAATATCATCATAGCTACTAATATGATCAACATCATTAAACACAAGCCAGTCTTCTTTCGAGCGAGCACCGGTTTGCTTAATCCTCATCACAAGCTGGTTGGCAGCACCCCAGGCAAGAACTTCTTTCCTATCAGCCCAAGACTGGCCATTCCAGATCTCGTAAGAATCAATTGCAGGTCTGTACCCGAGAGTCGGGTTGTCTTGGCGATTCACCTCGTGAGAACCAATTTTGGTCGTATTTTCAGGTGGCACAACAAATCGTCCAATAATAGCTTTTCTGTCCAAGGCCCGGGACCTGGAGGTCAAAGCTTGTGCTGCATCTTTCCAGAACGGTGGTGTTTCGATAGATGGAAATCTGCTTCGCACAAAGGCTCGGAAGATCCGAGAATTTTCAGCTGTGATAATGCCGTGCAGTCGGTGACATGTCTGGGATAAATGGGCCAATGAATTGGCAGTCGGGAGATATGTCGCGATATGATATATGATCTCGGATGGGAGCTCGGAGAGCATATTGAAAGCGAAAGAGTGATTAACAGGGATGTGAAAAGAACAATTGATTTGGGCTTTCAGACTATCGCCATCGTTTGTTGTTTTCCGCCACTTTCATTTGGTTGGGTAATAATTGAGCGTGTTGAAAAGTGAAGTTCTGTAGAAGGAGCTCTATTTGTTTATTAACAAGCAGATCAGAGCGGTCTATTTTTATTTTCCCAAATAGTCGAACGATGTTCGTATATTCATACAATATGCACCTATATGGACGGGATAATGTCCGGGTGGCACCTTTCCTATCTGGGCTGCTTTACGAGGATGTGTCAGCATGGGCTTAGTCGGCATAATTATTTCAGTTTGGTCACGTGTATAATGACTAATCCAAAGCCTCGGCCGGGGGGTTTTAAACACATCAGAGAAGCCCTACTATGGAGCTGTAAAAGTTTGGTATATTGGCTAAATTTCATATGTCCTGGATTTGATAGAGGTTAAGTATACTAGTTGAATTTATCTTGAGCCTTAGGCCTCTACTCCAATTATTAAGAATACTTTTATTTCACAAATACACACCACCTAAAACCCACCAGCCGCTCTATTCGAGGTTCCGACCACATTCCGAGCTATGCTTTCCGGCGTTTGGTACTAGGGCCCTCATCAGGCTGAGCTTTTCCCTTCTGTTCGGGAGAAGCCTCATTCAACAACGATTGCTGGGCCACTTTGAGCAACTTGAATCTGGCTTTGAAAGACTTATTGGTTGGACTGAAGATGAGCTGAGGAAGCCTAGGATAGTCTGATAGCTCGCAGCCCTCGTTCAGGAACCCTTGGTAGAGTTTTTCCAAGTTGGCCAACGTTATAGACCGGATGTTGCTGTCGACCGGTGCAAAGTAACGCCCCTTATGGCTAATCTTGCACCTAACGCTAGAAATCACCACGCGTGGGGGACATTCTATTGTATTAATATAGAGAAATCTCTTAATATGAATGATATAAATTCGAATATGAACAATGCGTTTATTCGCGTAGATAAAAAAATCATTTATTCATATTCACAGAGTGCGAATATATATGTTATTTATTCGCTATCCTTCATTCCTTCCGGAACCCTCGCGCTGATAGAAGTGGACCTTGGTTTAAGGCCTCTTCGATTGATAATTTGAATATATACAATAGTTCAATGACAAAAATGATGATTCAAGTTAAGTCCTGAATTCGTGATGCCACATGCAGTTCGTAAAGAAAAGAATTTACTTCAGAAACCCATTGCCTCAAGCTTCTTCCCTGCCGCACCAATATCCCTCACCACCTTGTGTTGCCAGTTTCTCTTATCCCATAGATCTTGTGCAATTTGATCAGTCTGATCTCGGGCATCATCGGGATCCACATCGGCTGATTCGTCGTCGACAGCATCCTTTGGAAGCTGAATACCCTGCGCCCATTTGAAGAGATTATCCTTATCCCAAATCTCCTTGATGCGCCGTAACTCTTGACGGTTGTCTCCGAAGTAAGCCCTCTCGTAGCCGGCTTGCACCAAGTCTCGATCCGGGAAATTGAGGAAAGCTGCAGCCTTGTTCAAAGAAAACGGCCGTAACTTCTTTCGCAATCTACTCATGAACCCTCGCATGTTCAACTCCATCCATTTATCCTGCCACAGCACCTCGACGTAGGTGTGGTAGAGAGCTTCGCGCCAGAAGAAAGCTGTTTCTGTGGGCTTTGATACTGTAGATGCGTGGCCTCCGGTGTGAATCCAGACAATGTCCAAGTTGACGGATTCTTCTGGATATAAAGCCCGGAAAGTTTCCATCTCTCCTTTGAGGATGCGGGTGATTTCTTCGACATTCTTGTCGATTTCCTTTCTCGTGAAAACGAAGGAGGTAAAGACTCTGTACGTCTTGTTTTCCGCGAAGAACTTCTTGCTCTCGTCGAACCATTGTTCCTCAAGCGTCTCGTAGAGGAATCGCGTCGAGGGCTCTGGCAGAGCTCGTTTAATGAGTTGCTTTTGCACAGTTTCATTTTTTATGTGCTTTTTAATGAGGGCGTCATAGTCTTCCTTGCTTCCATCGTAATAGACGGTGAATCGTACTCCATCGCCGCCTGGTTTCTGTCGCAGGTCACATATCCACGTACTGTCGATGGTCATTTCTTTGGGCCAATCAACCTTGTAAAACTCGTTCATTGTGGGTAGCAGGGTGCCCATATCCTTTTCTCCCGGGAACCATAGGAATCGCCCACCAACTACCCATCCATTTTTGCTGTTGAGATGCTGGATCTTGAGTTTCATTTGCGTTACAACTCCAAAGTTGGCCTGCCCAGCCCCCTGGAGAGCCCAGAAGAGCCTTCCTTTGTCACTTTTGGGGTCATCGCTTTTCCCAACAGTTACAAGGTTCCCGTCTGCGGTCACAAGAGTCGCTTCCAAGAGAGTGTCGCTTCCCATCCCAAATGTCCTAGTGAAGGGACCCAGACCGGAACCCAAGATGAAACCGCCGACTCCCACATAAGGGCAACGACCGCCATTGATAATGAACCCGTTGTGGTCTCCATTGATGAGGGTTCGATAAACTTCACCCCATTGGCAGCCGGCATCAATAGTGATGGTATCTTCTTTGACATTAAGTCTGACTTTGTTCATCTTTCGAAGGTCCACCAAGATGTTGTTCTTCTCCAGGGCTGTAGAGAACCCCGCGTAAGAATGACCCCCGCATCTGATAGTCAATAGGAGCTTTTGCGCCTTGACTTGCTTGATGACGGACTGCACATGAGCAGCGGTTTCAGGCTGAACGACAACAGGAGGCCTTGTGAAGCGAAAGAGAAGGTTTGACGTCACGACAGCCTTTTCGTACTCTCTATAATTGTCGTCATTTAGTTGCACTATGGGGACTTTGGCCGTGGTGAAGGCAGCTATTGCAACATCCATTGTAGCTGTTAGACAGTTGAGGAATTTGATGTCTTGTGATTTCAACAAAAGTTTGCAAATTCAAACCGGACAAAGTACCCAAGTGATGAAACCCTTTGGACTTAGAGGTACATACCCCGTAGTCTTATCTAAATGTGATGAGAAGTGGGGAAAATTTCCCAGGAGTTTTAGCCGTCATTAGGGTTGCGGATGTTACGTTCGTTCATGACATGGCGAACTATTGATGTGCATAGCATCGACCTATCAGCTCTTGAGTCGGCAATGCATTCCAAGGTTCGTCCGCGCCCTAGTTTGATCACTTGCATGCCGCGTGTCTTGCATCGCAGGTTGCAATAAAGGGCCAAGCGATGATTATCGCCTCTATTGACTCTACTAGGCAGTGTGGCGGTCGCTTATGACCTCTGAGTACGCATGCACTTAATGTGATAAGAGCTCTCTGCAGGCTACCCCTCATCGGCAAATTTCTCTCTTTGAAAGATCGGTTTCCCCGCCATTAACTTGGCAGCGAGCCGGCCAACAAGGATGCAGCCGGGCAACCAAAGATACTCGTATAGTACTCGTGTACTTCGAAAGTCTCGATCTCACTTTGGGTAGCGAACCGTTCCAAATTAGAACTTGTGCATGTAACCAGCGGAGATACCTGGAATTCTTCCCCATCACTCCAAAATGAGGATCACTTTCAGCATGTTCTCCCGCCGCAAACATCATCTGGTGGTGTAACTACCAGCTGAAGACTATCGTATCCGTGCAATCTTCGGAGCCTTGGGTAGCTGCACATTTTAGGTCTGGAACGCTCTTTCTACGCACTTTCCACGCACTTTAATAGGTTTGTCGTGTGCCAGCCCTGGCACATGTGCCGCATTTATCGACGCTTGTTGTCCCCGCAGGCTGGTCGTACTTTTGCTATGACGATCCATTTCTCAGCTCGAGGTAGCTGATCAATTATCATAGAGGAATGTCCAGCCCTCGAAGTCGCTACCACTATTCCGTTGCAGCTACAAAGAGATTTGCAAACAGATTTCGGAAGAACATACTTCAAGGTCTCAAGTTGTAACCAATCTTACTATGGACAAATTCAAGGACTATGTCGACTACGTACTCAGCGTTACGGGATACGCACTAGCGTGGGTCAACAAGACTGCAAAAGGAGTCGTCCAGAAGCTATTTGGATTGAACCCGGAGTTTGTGGAGGAGACCGACCAGGTAAATTGCAATAAAAGTTTAACATAGTACAGTACCTTACGCTAACAATCTTCCAGGAGGTGAACCCCGATGGCAAGCCAAAAAGCAACGCCGAGTTTGTTGCCAACGTCAAGAAAGCTTTCGAAAATACTCCCGCCGCGCGATTCTTCAAAAACAATCCGAAGTTCATCGAAGAGCTGGCGGCGAAAGCCGCTGCCCTGGCCGATGACCCGAGCACGCCCATTTGTGGCAAGGACCTTCTACCCAAAACAGCTCAAGTTACTATGCATCAGCAGGTGCTGTATTGTGGTAAGTCTATATTAAGAAACGGATACGTTGAAGTATCTGAGCCTCATGTATCTCGTGCTGACATGGTGAATAAGACGACAGTGGCTCAATGAAACGCGAAGGTCGTTGGGACTCTCAAAACAAACTCATCAATAGAATCGCCCGAGTGACCACTCGAATCCTACCCGAGGGCGAGGGTGTTTACATGCGCTACATCAATCAGGAGATACCGAATTCCAACAGCCTTTCATTCGAGGATCTCGGCGAAGTAATCAAGCCATTAACCTGGGGCGGCGATACCCCGATAGGCACGAACCTGAAGAGCAAGATCCTTGAGCCCTTAGTCTACAGCAAGCTGCCTAATGACCTCAAAAGACCGCTTCTTGTTTCCGTTATCACTGATGGAATGCCTGAGCCGGAACCAAAGTCGACGTTTGTGGATGCCATCGCTGAGTGTGGTGATAAGCTAGAAGCTGCTGGACTTCCCCGCGAGAGTAAGTTTCAATGCCCCATTCATGTCGCATTACTTAGCCTATATGAAACTATGTTAAACTGTGTTGGACGCGTAGGTGTCAAGTTCGTTATTGGTCAAGTCGGTACAGCCACGCGGGCGACAAAATTCCTGCAGGACATAAGCGAGGACGAAAGGATTTCTGATGTTATATTTGTCGCTTCAGGTAAGGCTCACAGTGCACTCGTGTACATATCACATTACTAGTCGGTGATGGTTTGCTAAGAAAACAAAAACAAACACAGAAAAATTAGATGTCACGGCTTCAAACCTCGAAAGTGATTGGAAAATGGATGAATGGGTAAGCGTCACTTGAGACTGGACCAGCCACAGCTATTCCTACTCTCTTCATTCAGAACAATACTAACGGTCTATATTGTAGCTTATTGAGACTTTGTACTCGCCTATCATGAAAAGTGAGAGCAAGAAAGATAGATAGGAGAATCTATAGTACTACTGCATAGGAGCGTAGAGATATGGATGGTGAAGATTTACAGTCTTTTCATTCTATTGCACTCAAGAAATGTATCTTTGTTTTGAGAAGACTGATGCTTTATTTGCTAAAGACGTTTACTCTAGGAAGTAGGGTTTAGGTCGGGTTTTACGCCGCCGGATCTGCCATCTTAGTAGTTAAGTGAATTTAAGATTAATATATGAAAAGCTTGGAGCGTCATATTATGAGAATACCATAACGATATGGCATGGCAAATGCTAAAAGTGATCTCTAAACGAGATGATCTCCGGAAGTAGGCTATCTTAGCCTAATCGGGCAATATATAGAGCTTTGAAACTGCTATCTTTGATCAAACGGGGTTTTTGGGCTACTACCTACAGGCTAGGGAGAGAGAACAAAGAAGGACTAATCATGGTTTCTAGAACTAGCAAATCCCGGGTTTATATACCCGGTCAAAACCATCTGAAGAAAGGCTTAGTCTGCTAGCAAACAAGCGTCTATGGGATAGTCCAACAATATGGACTATCTAAATAATCTGCGACTAATGAACGAATTCTATCGCTGTTCCCCAAAATGGCAAATTCACTTTCACCCCTGCGGCTTCACGATAATGTACGTACTTCTGATGGCACGAGATTCGAGAAAGCTCGCAGAAATGCCCCATGGTCTTTCGCGAACATAATATCATTACTCTACCAGTGGGGGGCCGAAAGAAGAGCTCACACAGCTCGGAGGTTCTGTGGCTGTTAATGGAAGCGCTAGAGGTATGAATGATGATGGCAAAGGAAGACCCGCTTCTCGTCTGTTGTCCAGTCTAATCAGCTGGCTGTACCTTCTCCCGTAATTATGTGTTAGTTGCCTCAGATCTTTGACGAAGCTGGCACATAGCCATTGCTAGACTTACCGGCTGCGCGTTGCGTTTGGTCTGCGATGCGGGAAGTATCTTTCGACAATTTCAATCCATCGACGGCCATGGGCATACACTGCTTTGCGAAGGATATCATCCTGCATTTCAAGTATCTGGGTATTAGCAGTGCATTCACAAGTTGCCCTTCGATATCAGCCAAGTTTCTTCACCTCGTATAGTGTCCACCGAGAAGACCGATCAACAAAAGGCTTCACAACTTCGTGCCATCTACGAGAGCACTCTGCATTAGGTTTGTGTCAGTTCCAATGTTATATAAATCTTTTAACCGGATCAGATGCTATCTTGGCGATCGAAAACATACGGTCCGGATTTCTTGTTTGAACAACACGGGCGACAAGCGACCATCTAGATGAGAATGATATAGTAAGGAACTCAAGTCAACTGATGATAGAGGTTTGATTTTTTACCTAGTGCCATGTATGCGTACCCCCTCACGAAGTAAGTCATTCTCCTTCCCCATCCACGTGCCCTTGTTTAATGTTGGACACAGCGAATAGACCCATCGCTTCCGGCAGTCCTTATTTGTTCGGCTGGTCAGTTGTGCAGCGACTCGATGCCAATCGATTGTCTCTTTATCTGCTTGATCTAACACAGAGCTTCGTAGGATTTGATCTTCTGTTTCAGTCCAGAAATTGGCGGTTGGCAAACATGACGGTGGAGTTGGAGAAGACATAGTTGAGAGTGAGGTTGCAGTACCAAGATACTTCCGAGATTTCCAAAACTCTACTCCCGACATTGGAATATATACCTAGGTATGTCTAGTGCCAATTAATGGACTAGTATATGCAAACAAAAGAACCCTTCCCCTTCGGGTAAGCCTAGTTACGATGGATGCTGCTTTCTGCATTAATAACGAGCTACAGAAAGACCCTAAACTAGTAGGGTTAGGGGATTGATAATCATACAGAGCCACCCTCAGATGCTGCGACACCCCTTTGGATGCTGCGACACCCCTTTGGATGCTGCGACACCGTTTTGGATGCTGCGACACCGTTTTGGATGCTGCGACACCCCTTTGGATGCTGCAACACCGTTTTAGATGCTGCATCGCCCCCCTGCCTCAATTTTCAGTGCCGCCTTCCTAATCGGGTGCGACACTGGATTGCTTCCTATTTCTGTCTACCGCTCTCTATACCGCCTTCTAAATTTGTATACCGCCTTTGTAGTAAATAACCTAGTAGACAGCAGGTACCCACAATTTGTATTTAAACCCCATATAAAATTAAGTCACTTCTGTCATACCTCACTTCCCATCTAAAGTAATACTAAGCTAAGGCACTAAGCTATAGGCTAAGTAAGGTAAGGCACTTAGTAAGGCAGAATATCGAATATCAAGTTTTTTCTCATTATAATGCATTTTTTTACTATATAAATTGAATATATATTGACAGCAATCTCGGATATAGCAAGGTATGGTATAAATGACAGATGTGTATGACTCTATCTAACTAAAATAACAGATGTCCCGTATTTGACAATTTGCGCGGACAACAATGACTAAGCTTAATATGCAATTTGTACTCCCCGGTCTGGGGCCCACTATCACAGCGGTCCGTGTACGGAGTACTCCGTATATTCCGAGGTGTTGAATACTCGGTTCCCAGTCATTTATTGTAACATACCTAGGTAGCTTTCGACATGTACGGTAGTGGCAGAAATTATGGCAGAATCTAGTGTCGCACCTGATTAGGAAGGCGGTACTAAAAATTGAGGCAGGAGGGTGACGCAGCATCTAAAAGGGTGTCGCAGCATCCGGGGGTGTTTCTGTATCAATCCCCTAGGTTTAATATGGATTTAATCCGGTAAGTCCCACATTATTCAAACGATGGCTACCTCACTGAAATACCATGAGATTGCGCATTATGTTACTATTAATTGATTGAGTGAAGTAAAAAAAGACAATCACCCCCTAAATATTTGACCATGCTGTGTAAGATGGGTTGGTTGTTGGGGCAGATCTGCAAGTGGGGTGGGTACCGAATTTTGGAGGCGGCCTATAGCAATGATAGCCAAGCAATCTAGTTACCTTATGCTTGTAAGATTTGCTTGTTTCTTTATGGAGAGGTTGTCATCGGGACTGCCTGGCTCAGCACGGAGATAGGAGACTGTTTCTTGCGGTAGTCTGAACATGAAATTGCTCAACCATGACGCACGGGCATATGGCATCTTCCTGTACACAGATCTTGTCGCATGTGGCCAAAAGTCCCAGGGTTCAGCCAGCCTCGTACTTATCCATGTCACAACGGGCATGGGTATCTACCGCGGGGCTCTCAGCGACCTATGCCTACAACAAATTGTGTAAGTCAGACTTGAGCTAACGAGTCATTGACAACCCTTTCCAAGGCCGTGAAGCCAATAAGCCAAATCAAAGCATTCCAAAGAAGAAGAAAGAACCCCAGGGAACTGTTGGAGGGAGTTGTAGAATATGATCTGTCCCCCCGCAGTTCTTAGCAATCTGGCCAACCCTAACCTTTTATTGGCACAGGAGAGGCTGCTGAAGGCAACAACCAAAGGATCGACTCACTGAGGCCAAAATTTAACTGGGGCCAACTAAGCCACATCAATTTGTTGCTACCAAGGGCCTTGCTAAATCAGACTTACCTCGGCAGACACAAGCCTTGCTACATTTACGGAGTATGAAACATAAAAATTCGTCATTTACACTGCCTTCTACAATTGAAGATGAGTAAAGGTGGCAGGGGTTGGATCCCATGTTCCGAGCCGCTTGGAATTGAAGGATCGCCCCAAGATAAGGAATGAGAATCGACAATGGTCCGAGTCTGGTCCTGCGGCGTGAAAAAGTCACCGATTAAGGGGAGGGGGGGGGGTGACAGAGATATTATTTGCAGGATAATGAGAAATATAATTGTATCCATCTCCGGTGTGAAAAGCGAGCCATCAATAGAACCTCTCTCGCCCTCAAGGAGATTGCATTCATATATCACTTAGAATCCGGTGTACAGGACACCCTCATATCTCAAGCAAATGGCTCCATCTATTGTCGAAGATGTCGGAAAAGCCCCGGCGGTCGGGGAAAACGGCTATCCATCCAAGCTCGAGAAGACCTCAGTATCCATGGGGCACGAAGCAAAACATCAGATTCCAGATGGAGCTGTCACCACTGCAATTAACGGAATTGACCCAAAGTCGGGGTTTGAGCCAAAGCCGATCGCAATTTGTGGAATGGCCATGCGTCTTCCAGGCGGAGTTCACGACAGCGGTGCTTTTTGGGACGTTCTTGTAAATGGAAAGGACACGAGAGGCCCAATCCCGCAAGACCGATACAACGCACAAGGGTTCACAGACCGGACTGGCCACAAGGGAGCTATCAAGACGCAGTTCGGCTACTTCATAGAGGACGACTTGACTGCCCTGGATACATCCTTTTTTACCTTTACCAAAACCGAGCTGGAGCGGACTGACCCTCAACAGCGTCAGCTCCTTGAGGTTGCACGCGAGGTGTTGGAAAATGCGGGCGAGGCTAATTTCAGAGGAGAATCAATCGGTTGCTATGTCGGTACCTTTGGCGAGGACTGGCTCCAGATGAGCGCCAAGGAGAACCAGCATGCAGGAGGATATATTATGACAGGACATGGCGACCTCATGCTTGCCAATCGCATCTCTTTCGAATATGATCTTAAAGGCCCTAGGTAAGCAAGAGTGTTTGCTTTGTGCTGGGTATCAGGGCTAACAGAAATTGCGCCACAGTATGGTTGTCAAGACTGGTTGCTCTGCATCACTAGTCGGGCTTCACGAGGCGTGTCGAGCTATCCAATACGGGGACTGTAAGAGTGCCATTGTAGCTGGATGCAATCTGATCATTGGTCCTACTACCACGGCAGCAATGACCCAGGAGGGTATTCTGGCTGCAGATGGATCTTGCAAAACATTTGATGCGAAGGCCGACGGATTCGCCCGAGGAGAGGCTGTCACTGCAGTTTACATCAAAGACCTCGATGATGCCATTCGCGATGGTAACCCAATTCGAGCCATCATTCGCAACACAGGCACAAACAGTGACGGGAAGAGCGAGGGGTTGATGACGCCGAATTCGAAAAGTCACGAAGCGTTGATGCGGAAAGTGTATACTGACGCGCATCTTGACCCGTCACTGACAGGTTTTGTTGAGGTAAGTGGAGCATCTGCAAGGTTTTCTTAGAAACTAAATACTCACACACTTCAGTGTCATGGGACAGGAACAGCAACCGGCGACCCCCTTGAAACAACCGCGGTGGGCGAAGTGTTTGGTGCTTCGGGTGTTTACATTGGCTCTGTCAAGCCCAATGTGGGTCACTCCGAAGGCGCGTCGGGCGTGACAAGTCTGATCAAGGCCGTATTGGCACTGGAGCACGGCGTCATTCCACCCAACATCAAATTCAACACGCCGAATCCTAAGAGTGAGTCGAGAATATATTTCAATTTGAGACATGCTGGGGCTAATGATTGTCAGTCCCCTTCGTTGAGAAGAACTTGAAGGTTCCCATCAAGCCAACAGCCTGGCCCGAGGACCGCGAACGAAGAATTAGCATCAACTCCTTCGGTATTGGAGGTTCCAATGCTCATGTAAGTAGCAGCATACTCAGTATATTACTCCATAACCTAACGACCCTTAGGTTATTCTGGAATCCGCGCAACGCGTTCAATCGCGGAACCAGGCGCGCAATGAAGGCGATGATTGTCAAGTGGTTATCGTCTCTGCAAACACGCAGGAATCCGCTCGACAATACACCGAGCTCATTCATGACTACATGAAGACGAATCCAAAAGCCATCAATGATTTAGCATACACATTAGCCTTTCACCGAGAACGATTACCGTTTCGCGCGTACTTGATCGCCGATAAAACAGCCGGTATCGAGGTGTCTCCCTCCGTCAAGGCCCCTGCCCATACACCAAATATAGTGATGGTATTCAGTGGACAGGGAGCACAATGGCCGCAGATGGGTCATGAGTTGATCCTATCCGACAAGCTGTTTCGAGAGGACATTGAAGAAATGGATCGACTTCTTCAATCATCGCAATTCCCACCAAGTTGGTCTTTGAAAGGTAGCGTCGACCCCGAGATTTCTCATAAACCACATGATTAACGCCATATTTTAGAGGAGCTACTCAAACCGGTCGAGACCAGCCAATTAGGCCGTGCAGAGCTTGCTCAACCCTTGACGACCGCCATTCAAATCGCGATGGTCAATCGCCTGCGGAGAACTGGCATTGAACCACAATCTGTTGTCGGTCATTCCAGTGGTGAAATTGCTGCAGCCTATGCAAGTGGTGCTCTGTCATTAATCGAAGCTCTTTTGTGTTCCTACTACCGTGGCTATGTGACCAAAGATCAGAGCAAAGAGGGTGGTATGGCAGCGGTTGGTCTGGGCTCTGAGCAAGCCGCCGCCTACCTCATAGACGGAGTGGTCATTGCCTGTGACAACAGTCCTAACAGTGTTACATTATCTGGAGACGTAGCACCATTGCAAACTGTCCTGGAAATCATCAAGCGGGACAATCCAGATATATTGACACGACAGCTCAAAGTGGACATGGCGTATCATTCTCGTGAGTTTCGATATCTTGTTCTCAGCTACGATCTTCAGATTGGGATCTAATATCTCACAGACCACATGAACAATATGGGCGACAAGTACAGGAAGTTTCTCGAGACTGAGATCCAACAGCAGAACTTAGTCCGCGAAAACCCTAGAGTCAAGTTCTGGTCCTCTGTAACGGGACAGGTTATCAATGATGGACATGAACTGGGGCCAAAATACTTCCAGTCCAACCTGACTTGCCAAGTTCGATTCAATGCTACCGTCCAGCACATTCTGGAGCACCAGCCAAACAATCTCTTCTTGGAAATCGGTCCTAATTCCACCCTAGCTGGGCCACTGCGCCAGATTTGTTCCACACAAGGATTGCTTTGTAACTACGTTCCAACTATGCTTCGGGGCAAGAATTGTCAAGCCAGTGCTTTGGCTGCCCTCGGCCAGCTCTATCAGAGCGGCATATCCATGGAAGAACGCATGGTTTTCCCGGCTGGGAGGGCGCTCACGGACCTTCCTCGCTATGCCTGGAAACACACCGGCCCATACTGGTATGAAGCTCGCGTGTCAAAAGAGTGGCGTCTTCGCGGTACTGGTCATCACGGAATGCTCGGCCTTCGCGTGCCGGAAACAACCGAGCTCGAACCTGTATGGAGAAATCAGCTCTCCCTTGATGATGAGCCCTGGATCGCCGACCATAAAATTGTTAATGATGTTGTTTTCCCATTTGCCGGATACATATCAATGGCGGGTGAAGCTGTGCGACAGCTCACTGGAATCGAAGGGGGCTACCGCATCAAACATGCAATTGCACAATCAGCTCTGGTTCTTTCAGATAGCGCACCCGTCGAAATTGTCACTACTCTTCGACCACTCAAGATCTCTGATTCTGTGAACTCCGAGTGGTTTGAGTTTACCATCAGCTCCTTTTCTGGCTCTACCTGGATCCAGAACTGTCAAGGGCAGGCCAAGGCTATCAATGACGTGATCCCCAATAGCAAAGCCCCCGAAGGGGAACTTGCACGACAAATCCCAAGAAGTCGATGGTACCGAGCCATGGCAGATATTGGTATTGTGTACGGGCCTCACTTTCAAGGTCTTTCTCAAATCACATCTTCGACAACACAAAATCTCGCAGCGGCCATGATCACGAGTCCTATATACAAGAAGGATCAATTCCCCTTCCACCCTGCATCCATTGATGCCTGCCTTCAACTCCTCCTGGTGGCCATGGCCAAGGGTATCGGAAGGAACTTTGGGCAACTTCGTGTACCGACCACTATCGAAGATCTGACCGTCTCTCAGAGCTCGGGAGAAATGCAAGCCGTCGCCTGGAGCAATGGACACAACGATGTTGCTGTTGACTGCATGGTTGACGGCAAGCCAGCGTTGCAGCTGCGTGGACTACAACTGACTTCAATGGATAACAGCGCCAAAACCACTTCTTTGGAGCCACACGCTGCTGCTCGCCTTGAATGGAACCAGGACTTTGACCTTGCTGACCATTCGAAACTGTTCAATCCTCCGCAGAGTATCAAAGAGGAAACTTGGATGCAGGAAGAGATGACACTTCTTTGCATGTTGGAGACCGCGATTCGGGTTCGGCATCTAAAGGCTTGCCAGCCTCATTTCGAGCAGTTTAGAGACTGGCTCGAAATGGAGAACAAACGTGCCGCAGATGGTACCTACCCATTACTTGGCATAGAAGCCCGGAAGTTTGTCGTGATGTCGTCCCCAGCGCGGGCAAAGCTCATCAATGAGCTAGAGGAGAAACTCCTTGGGATCTCCACCAAGGGTTCTATGGTCATCGGCATCAAACGCATCTACGACAACTGTGAAAGGATCTTTACGGGTGAAGGCGATACCCTGAATATCCTGATGCAAGACGATGTGTTAACCTATATTTACAACTCCATGAGCTTTGGCAAAGGAGAATTCTTCCGGCTTCTCTGTCACTCTAGGCCAACACTGCGTGTTCTCGAGGTTGGCGCAGGAACAGGTGGCACCACGGAGACAATTCTGAGGGAGCTGATCCGACCGGATGCAATCCCTTGCTACTCGCTCTACTCATTCACGGATATTTCTGCCGGATTCTTCCCACAGGCAAAGGAGCGGTTCGGGTATGCTCCGAACATGGATTATCGGGTCTTCGATATCTCCAAATCACCCATCGAGCAAGGATTCGAGGCGGGAACTTACGACATCATTCTTGCTCCGAACGTCGTTCATGCTACACCATCACTGAATGAGACGCTGGGAAACCTGCAAACTTTGCTTCGCCTCGGTGGCCTTCTTGTTTTGACAGAGCTCTGTGCCGTCGTACGAACTCCGAACTTTGTATTTGGCAACTTCTCCGGCTGGTGGCTTGGCAAGGCAGACGGGCGGCCCTATGAGCCCTATGTCCCAGTTGAACGTTGGGATGATGAGCTCAAGGCAGCTGGATTCAGCGGCGTCGACACTTCTATCTGCGATGCTGAAGCACCTTACCACTACTGCGCCGCCATTGTGTCAAGCAAGCCGCTCACTGATGCAGTGGAACCAACCACACCTCGACCCGTCACTATTCTTTGCGACATGCCCGAAAATGGTATTAGCAAACGTTTCATTGATGACCTTATACTTGCAGGCGTGCCCACTACGGTCTGCAGTTTGTATGAAACACCCCCCGCAGATCAGGAGGTCATCTCACTCCTCGACCTCGAGGGATCTTTCTTCGAAGATTTGTCTTCTGAGCGCCTTGCGGCTTTCCAGAACGCTCTGAACAGAGACACCGCGAATCCAACCATTCTTTGGGTACTCCGACCGACGCAAATGAAATGTCAAGACCCTCGATCGGGTCAGGCCATTGGTGTTGCCCGATCTATCCGTGCCGAGTCCACAGTGCCTTTTTACACCTTGGAGATCAGCCAAGATGAGAGAGATTTCTCAAAGCTGGTACTGGGTGTTTGGAAGAAGATCATCAATTCCGAAGACAATGAACTGCTGAGTCCCGACAAAGAATATGTCGTCGACGAAGGGATAGTCAAGGTCAGTCGTTATCGGCCTTTTTTGGTCGGAAAAGAAATATCTCAATCGGAAGTCGAAGAAGGCGTGTCGAGCATCAAATCGCTCAACATTGTGACCACTGGCCAACTAGACACACTGCAATGGGCTCAAGAGCCCCTCGAGCCCGAGGTGCAGAGCGGCGATGTTCTCATCGACACTCGGGCCATTGGCCTCAACTTCAAGGTAAGGCGACTGACCAACTCCCAAAGCCCAAGAACCATTCACTCACAATACGACTAGGACATCCTGTATGCAATGGGAATTTTGCGTTCTGGCAAAGACGAAGTCCCTTTGGGGCTTGAAGTCGCCGGCGTTGTCCGGAAAATAGGTGCAGATGTTACGGATATGTTGATTGGAGATCGTGTTCTGGCAATGCCACCGTTTGCCTGCGCAAAGACCGCTGTCGCCGTTCCTTCAAACCTGGTTCAGAAGATCCCAGATAGTCTGAGCTTCGAAGACGCGGCCACGATGCCCATCTGCTATGCCACAGTGATCGAATCCTTGATCAATATTGGTCAACTAGAGAAGGGCCAGTCAGTCCTGATCCACTCTGCTACTGGAGGCGTGGGTCATGCTGCAATTCAGATTTGTCGAATGCTTGGGGCAGAGGTATTCATTGCGAGATTTTGTAGTTCGAGACGTGTTGAAACTGACAATTTTCACAGATTTATGTGACTGTTGGCAGTGATGCAAAGGTGGAGTATCTCATGTCAAACTTTGATGTTCCTCGCGATCATATTTTCCACTCCCACGATGCCTCTTTTGCAACCAAATTGATGCAAGTAACAAAAACTCGCGGTGTTGACATAGTTCTCAATTCACTGTCCGGTGAACTGCTACACGCGTCATGGGACTGCGTTGCAGAGTTCGGTAAGATGATCGAGCTCGGGAAGAAGGATGGCACGGAGTTTGGCAAACTGCAGATGAACAACTTCTTGTTGAATCGCTCCTACTGCTGCGTGGATATGACTCATCTCGCTCAGTTGCGACCACAGCGAGTGAAAATGTGAGTATTTATTTATCCCTTCGTTTGACCAAAACGGATATCTGACTAGCTCTACAGGATTCTAACGAAAATGGTTGAGCTCTACTCGACTGGCCACATTCAACCTCTTCATCCGCTCACGTCATTTGAGGCTGGAAAGGCTCAAGATGCTTTCCGTCATGTTCAAAACCGTGATCACATCGGGAAAGCTGTAATCAATGTGCCGTCGGATTTCTCAGTCGTTTCAAGTCTTCCCAAAGCTACGAAATTACAATTGAACCCAGCTTCATCCTATTTACTTACTGGTGGCCTAGGGGGCCTCGGAAAAGTGATCTCGACATGGCTGGTTGAACGAGGCGCGCGCTCTCTCGTTTTCCTGTCTCGAGGCGCTGGATCACCAGAGAATTGGAATTTCCTCCGGGAACTAGAGAGCACCGGTTGCACAGTCACTATTGTGCCCGGTAAAGCAGAGTCGCCAGACGATATCAATGCAGCAATTTCAAAGGCACCAAATCCTATTCGAGGTGTCATCCACCTAGCTATGGTGCTCAAGGTAAATAATCTGACTACCCCATATTTCCCCCTTATTTCGTGGAAAGTAGACTAACAGTAGATGTTTTAGGACTCGCCAATCGCTAACATGGCACATTCCGACTGGCTCGCGGCGAACGCTCCTAAGGTCACCGGGGCGTGGAATATTCACGAAGCGTTCAAGGAAGGAAACGCCCTTGATTTCTTCGTGCTTGCTAGCTCGGTGATTACTGTCGTTGAGCAGCCCGGTCAAGGAAATTACAGTGCTGCCAACACGTATCTCGAAGCGTTCTGCCAGTGGCGGCGGTCCCTGTCCTTGCCAGCCTCAGTACTGAACATCTGTCCCATTGACGGTGTGGGATTTGTCGCAGAGAACCAACTCGCGCGCAAGAACATGAAAGCCCAGGGTCTCTACTTCCTTGGCGAGAGCGAGCTGCTGGATTTCATGGAGTTGTCTATATTGACTTCGCGCCCCATTGCTGTGACTCGGCCAGAGGATCTCAAGACAGGCTGGAAGAACCCTGGACAAATTGTGATGGGTTTGAAGTCCGCGGAAGATCTCAACGACACCAACACCCGCACAAACTGGCGCCGGGATCGCCGTATGGGCTTCTATCACAACAGTGTTGAAAAGGTTGAAAGCGGCCGAGGAAGCTCGAACGAATTGAAGCAATTCTTGGCTAATGTCAGTAACGACCCTGACATATTGGAGCGCCACGGATCCGTGGTTTATCTGGCAACTGAGATTGGTCGCAAGATTTACAGCTTTATGCTGAAATCAGAAGAGGACTTGGAAATCGCTGTCTCACTGAAGCAAATTGGCTTGGATTCTCTCATGGCTATTGGGCTTCATCGTTGGTTGAAGTTGACACTTGGACTTCAAATCAGCATCTTGGAGATTATGTCGACTGGGTCGATTGAGGCATTGGGATCGCTAGCTGCGAAACATCTACGGGCCTTGTACATTGGTGAGTGCAAGTAGACACGGTCCTTCTTTTGCTTGAGTGATAGATTTAAATTCGGGTTGGTTACTGCTATTGGCCTTTTTGCTCTTTGGCAAAGGCTTATTACACAGTCTCTAGAATAAAAGAGTTCTCCGGTGACTCTGTGCTCCTCTAAATGCTAGTTCCTGCAAGCTGTCCGGAAAAGGGGGCTTTCGTTAGCTTGGCCCGTAAGCATCCCTCGTTGTCTTTTAGAAGATGGGTCATGTCTTCAGTAGCGTTCCGCAAAGCCCAACCTAACCCGCCCATTAAGGGGGGTTTACCCAGCATCTAATAATCGTTGTATTCTAACCTTCTACTTATGATATAGAGATTCAAATTTTAGAATTTAGAATACTAATGGCTATATATGTATATATTCTAATTTTGAATAAAATCTAACCAGTAGAAGTTGAGATACTATTAATCTTAATGTTTTGATGAGATGTATATTTTTGGTTTGCACAGGAGTACTGCGACGGAGTACTTCCCACTTTCCGAGAGTCGCATAGCCGCTACTAGGCCAGCCAGTCCACCGCCCACAATCTATCGATATGGAAAGTTGTGTTAGTGATGATTTCCATGCTAAAGAAGCTGGAGAGTGAATAGAACATGCGACATAGTCAAAGGTCTGGTTCTGACCTGCTACCCCGAACGAACTACTTCTCGGTTTCGAGAATGATTGACCAGCCGAGAGCTCAGCAGAAAGGAAGAGATATAATATATAGCCGAGCTTCATTATGATTGCGGCTCGTTGGCAAAGATTGAGAGAACGTTGGAGCTACCCACGACGTAGATCGAATTATAGAACAGTATACACTTTTCTTATGAGCTAAACGAACTTCCATTAACTATTTATAAGTGTATTATAAACGTGAATTAGAGAGTAACGTATGTATCAGCCATGGAAATCCTTAGGAAGCAACACCTCGTAAGTGTGAGATTACTGTAGGAGCATTACTCGTGCCCCAAAAGAAAAGAGCAGCTAAAATAACTAATTGAGCAGCTAGCCACGCAAAAAGCTGGAGTTTGCGCCTTCTAGTATGGTCCTGCATGCTGCAATATGAAAATCTCTTAATTTTGGGGCCAAACAATATGGGCTGCCTGGTATGGTTTGCGATGTAAGACAGAAAAAGGGGCAAGGCGGGGCAAGGCGGCCCCGGGATCATCCTAGGATCAACCCAAGAGCGCATCTTAGAGGCCAAGAAACGTGTAACAAAGACGAGTCTGGGGTAGATGTACGTGTACGTGTGTGGATATTGGATGTTGTATCGGAGTTAACGGACTTAGCTGGGCAGTGCGGTGCGGTCCTGCGTTGGTCCCAGTGCGACCAATATGTAAGAGCCAATAAGTTTCCTATCTCGGAGTTGGGAGGCAGGGATTTGATCTCAGGGGATAGCATGTCTTTGTTTGATATGATGAGACCTACACCATAAGTCCGGCAGACATTCTTATATCCGATGGGCATTTATAACGTATAAAGCTTCTTTTAAGCTCCCGCAGTCTTACCACAACCTCTGTTGATCAAATCCTTGAAAGTAGTCTTGATAGCTGTTGGATTGTCAGGTGACCACTTTATTCTACCGCTTTGTCTATCACAATGGCGACCGCATCTCAGAAGATCGTGCTTATTACCGGTAATTAAGATCTGCTTGATCATACCCCTCAAACCAATATTGGAGCTAACACGCTGGGCTTTGATACAGGTGGAAACCAGGGCATCGGATATGAAACAGCCAAGAACCTCCTGCGTACCTCGGCCTCTTACCATGTCATTCTTGGCAGCCGTAAACTGTCTAACGGAGAAGAAGCCGTGAAAAAGCTACAGGCCGAGACCGATTTGAAGGGAACCGTGTCAACCATTGAGCTCGATGTCACTGAGGACAAATCTGTTGATGCCGCCGCGGAGAAAGTAGCTGCAGACTACGGCCGTCTGGACATCCTCGTCAACAATGCAGGCATCGTTTCGCTGGCGAACCCGCCTTCCCGAGTGGAATACCGCAAGGTGCTGGACACCAACGTTGTTGGTTCTCTCAGCATGACAGAGGCCTTCCTCGATCTATTGCGCAAGTCTGAAGAGCGCCGCTTGGTATTCGTTTCGTCCAGCGTTGGCTCAGTCTCCCAGGCTGCCGACCCGACCTCCAAGTATTACAGCGGCAATGGCTTCGAGTACCGATCCAGCAAGGCAGCCTTGAACATGCTCATTGTACTCTACTGGAACAGTCTGCAAAAAGAAGGGTTCAAAGTCCATGGTGCGGACCCCGGTCTGTGTGGGACCAACTTCACTGGTAATGCCCAGTCGTTGCTCGATCGTGGTGCTGCCACACCTGCTCAGGGTGGTGAGCGCATTGCGACCGTTGTCAAGGGAGAAAAGGATGCCGATGTTGGCCGGGTGCTGGGAGAGTATGGAGTTTCTCCTTGGTAATTCTCTCTATATTAGGTCAGGGGTATATATTGAGCTGTATAGAATATAAATTATGTCATATTAGCGTATTTAATTCATCAAAATGCAAAAATATAGGGCCTGGCATGCTTACAAATTTACTGCCAGCAGTACGAAGCGGCGGAACCCTTAGCTGACCTCGGGAATATGTCACGCTTATCTCCTTATCGCTTTCGCGGGGATGACAAGACAGTTTTCCTATCGAACATCCATCCATATAGATACCGTATGCCTGTAGCTCGCATTGACCACTTGGCGCAATATTCGCCGATTGCCATTACCTAAATATTCACTGTCGGCAAACACATAACGAATCAGAGTGAGTGGAACTCAAACGATATGGGGCCTATAGGTTAATCTTGCAATTAGGGATCACGCTCGGCACCACCTGTAATACACGGATGGGCGCTGGCTGGGCTAACAGCTAGTGACATAGCGGTGTCGGCAATCTCCATTGTATACAACCCCGAGGTCCGGAGAGATCTACAAACCGCTCTTCTTATGCCTACGAAGCATCTGGATTTTCACTAAATATCTACTACAACGGACGGAAATAACAAGCTTTCCGGAGTTCACAATGACATATTCGATCACTGCCCTGGCGGCTGCATTTTTCGCTGGTATTGTGTTTTACAAAGTGTTAATTTACCCAGCGTTTCTTTCACCGCTGTCGAAGATCCCCAACGTGCACTGGAGCGCTTCCATCTCGCCGGTATGGATGCTATGGAGGCGATTCACAAGCCGAAACAACCGCACAATTCAGGCCGCACACGAGAGACTCGGTCCCATCGTTAGGCTAGGACCATCAGAGATCTCGATTAATTGTGTCGAGGGAGGAATTAAGTCAGTTTATGCTGGCGGATTTGAGAAGCATGACTGGTATCCACGAGTCTTCGCATCATTTGGGTTAGTATCAACACCGATTTAGAGTAAGCAAAGTAACTCACCATCAAACAGAACAGTGAGCATGTTCACCATGACAGGAAGCAAGACACATTCAACTCGGAAAAGGATGTTGTCCAATATATACTCCAAATCGACTCTGCAGACATCCCCTCATATGAAATTAGTTTCAGATGCAGTCATTTTCGATAGACTGCTCCCAATTCTTCACGAAGCGGCAACGACTAGCAAATCCGTCGATATGCATGATCTAAACCAGGGACTGACAATGGACTTCGTCTCCTCCTATCTATTCGGTTTGCACAATGGCACTAATTACCTGCAAGATGATTCGGTCCGTAAGCACTGGCTTCATCTCTACATGTGCCGAAAGCCGTTCGAGTTTTATGCCCAGGAAGTCCCATATTTGGATGGATGGCTGAGACGGATTGGTCTTCGCGTGATACCCAAATACTGCGACGAAGCCAATGCGATGCTTGATTCTTGGGCCCTGGATTTGTGCGATAGAGCGGAGCAAATAATTTCATCTTCCGTGCCAGGCATCGAGCCAACTGTCTACAAACAGTTGAAACAATCCCTGGACAAACATTCCACAAAGAATGGAGAAGCAAAACCAGACAAGGCACAGCAGCGACTCGATATCGCTTGCGAGTTGTACGACCAGCTGACTGCTGGCTTTGAAACCAGTGCTGTTGGCCTCACATATCTGTTTTGGCAACTTTCCCGACACCCAGAAGTGCAGGACAAGCTCCGAGAGGAGCTACTTACTCTGAGTCCCCCGGTTTCGTATCCAAAGACAGCCGATTTGCCACCAGCCAAGTCAATTGATAACCTGCCACTGTTGGAAGCGATCGTGACAGAGACCTTGAGACTTCATGCTCCGATCCCTGGCATTCAGCCTCGGGTGACGCCGTCCCCGTCGTGCACTCTAGCCGGGTATGCGGATATACCACCTAATACCAGAGTCAATGCGCAAGCATATTCACTACACCGCAACCCAGAGGTATTTCCAGAGCCGGAAACTTGGGAGCCGAAGCGTTGGCTGGAAGCTGAAAACTCGCCTGCTGATCTGGAAGAGAAACGCCGGTGGTTCTGGGCGTTTGGGAGTGGAGGACGTATGTGTGTGGGAAGTAATCTTGCACTGCAAGGTATGTATTGAGGAATGTGATCTATTGAATCATGCTGATTACCGTTGGGTAGAAATGAAATTGGCCGTGGCTGCGATTTACACCAACTTCCGCACCACCATTGTCGACGATGAGAATATTGAAGCCATTGACGCCTACACTGTGAAACCCACGGGCGATAAACTGATACTTAAGTTCGAGTCTGTCTGAGAGGTCTATGGAGGGAACATTGTACGCGCAGCTATTGCTACAGGTAGTATGAACTCAGAGTAGAATTAATTTGATCGGAGGAAAGGCATCATTATTGTATCTGAAAGACCAAGTGACAAGAATAACGGGACATTAGCTTCCTGGCTCGTTCATATAGTAGTCTTGAGTGCAATTTGCTAGGCTAAGAATAGTATCCATGTCATCATCTCATGCAGAATGACCTCAAAGGAGGCCCCAAACAATTTGGGATAAGTCTAGAACTTTAACCCGTTTGGAATTTTCTTCACCACTTCAAAAATGAATTCCCAAAGCTGAGTTCCTTGCGTCATAGGACTCAACATGGGCGGCGAGCAGCAGGATAGAACGAGATACCGATCATCTCTTCTCTTTACAATGCCTGCCGTGGCCTGGCAAGGCCTCGGCATATCCACCCCTGGCTGGTTCCAAGTCCTGGGAGTTTTCTTCTCACCCACTAAGCTCCGATAATGAGCTCCGGGGGTCGGTAGAACAACGATAGTTGGAGGCTGCAAATGGTGCATACTGACACCAAACAGCGTAAAACAGGCCCGAAAGCCTACGGGAAATCAAGTTCGAGGCATGTTGGGCTTGCGATTCCCTTCATAGGTTCGGCAAACGCCTCCCTGATCTCAGTCCCTTAAGGGTAAGATTTTCAGTTGTAGAGTTCAAAGGGTGGAGTGGAGGAGGGTCTGGGAATTGTATCCGATGCAATAGGCGGCCAACCATCGACTAACAATCTTCACCATGGACGATATCCCACAGAGTTGTTCGTACCACCTCATAGCCGTGATAACTGCTGTTGAGGTTTTGTTCTGGTGACTGATCGCCACTGGCGTTTGAGTGCAAGCGATCAGTCATCTGTAGTATGACCACAGGGCCTCGAGATGTGTGGACTGTATATGATTCAATAGAATTAGACTTGAAACTCTCTGGATACTATAGTATCAATTCATAGTGAATAGGAGAAATATCTTACCTCTGGGTCGCGTTTTGAACACAAATAGTGAAAGGCTCAAGCCGAGCCCGGTATTTTGGCGTTTGTAGCAAGTTCCCTTGAAAAGAATATGGAGTCAGGCCCAATGCCAAAGGATGACCATTGGACGAGGATAGTTGGTGGGAAGAATAGATATCTTGTCAGGTGGGTGTCCTTATGGACAACCCAGATCGCTCCTTCCATATTCGCCACAGTGCTTCTTAGGTACACATGTAGTAATGAGCATTTTATCACGGGGGTATATAAGATAAACCCCCATAAACCTGCTAGCGCAGACAGTTCACCTCAGCCATAATCCACATCGGGGATGGGAATCGATATGTATAGGAATCAAGGGAAAGCAAAGCATTCACATTGCTGGCCTCCAATTCACCGTCTCCTTGTTACGTGAAGTATCCATAAATGCATGAGTATAATGGAATAAGAGTTAATCAATTGTTTTGACAGGTGATTCCATATCCCACATAGTTGTATACTGTACATATGAGTTAAAGCCAACTCCCATAGCCTCTGATGCAAAATAAGCAGACCAAATCAGCAGATCCTGAGAATGGCCCGAGTATTCGCGTAATAACGTATCAAAAAGAAACCCAAAACTCCAGGACAACTCGCTTCTGCTGCCAAGTCCGGATAGACAATCGCGAATAATCCAGTCGTGCAATGAACATTTTAACCGAGAACACCATCCTTCTTCCGGGGGCCAACAACCTTGGGGTACATTCTCATGAGGTGGTAGTTGACGGTGTTCTTCTTCTGCTCCCGGGATTTCTATATTCGGGAGTAACTCGTTAGAAAGATGCTGATGATAAAGGAAAAGAACGACGGTGGGTTATAACGTACCGGTGCATCCATGCACTTCCGCAATTGAGCCTCGAGAGCAGTGCAGCCCTCTGCGCCGTATCCAGCGGATGCCCAGCAGTCTGTTTGCAACGCAATATTGTCAGTGACCAGATCACGAATTCAAGATTTAAGGTATTCGACATCTGAGCGAAGCCAGGGCGACAAGAGATTGACAGCATCAATGTCGACGCAGAAGATGGATCAACATACTAAGCATAGACGACATCACTACCACGCAGGGGTTCTGCTCATTCTGATTCGGCCGGCGAACACGGAGGTGGTTGATGGTGTTGAGACGCATCGGGTTCAGCCGGGTGGAGAGGGAGCCTTTGGGTGCCATGGTGGGCAATTATTCGGTTCGTAGAACTGGCAACAGGGGGTATCAATTGAAGCGAGAAGAGGCGAAATGCCTTGAAGCGACCGTGTGCGGGATTAACGATGGTAGACTGGCGCCGGCGACGGATCTTCGACAAACAAAATCCGAAGTTTCGACTCCGCGGAGGTGGATGACTAATCTTGGTCGCGCCCCCAGCTCTCTTTATCTACCTCGAAGGCTTGCCACCCTATTGACAATCCCTGTACACTCTTTCGGATGTCGCAAGCTTTATAAATCTAACGCGAAGTTATTGAGTATGCCTGGCGGATACAGTTTGCCAACACAACTTCGTGGTGTTTCTTCAACATTCACTTTTAGAGCTCCGATAGCTCCCGCATCTAGGCGGTTCTCCGCAGCATGCCACCTGAATCAAACATCGCCCTCTCCTACGACTAAGACGGAAGATAAAGATGGCAAAGATGTATCAAAACAGGAAGAAAAAGATAGTCCAATGGGACGCCGTCTGGCTCAGATGACTGAAGATGCAATGCTAGAAGGTGGACGATCTGCGCAACGCAACATCGAGCAAGCAGGGTTCTCAGAAGAACTGAAAAATCGGCTCGCAGAGCGTATTGCCGCTTCTTCATTCAGGAGTGATTATGCTGCTGCTCATTCTATAGTCGAAATGCCCGTATGTGATCCCTCTCATACCCTACTGTTCAACAACCACTAACCCGCGTTCCCTTATCGCAGTCTGCCGCAGGACAGGGCACACGAGAGAACGCCGCCGCTCCTAAATGGACAGGAACAGAGCGCCTTGAGGACACGACTCTACGCATGCTAGATGACGCGAGCAAACCAATTCGAATGCCTTACAAAATCCCCGATCCCGTGAACCTCAAACTCACCCCGAAGCCTAAAAAGTCTCGCGGAGAACGACTTGCCGAAGCGAAAGAGCGTACTTCGACCTACACCCTGAGTCAGGCTCCTGGATTTTCCGAAGAGGAGCGCGAGAATATGCGCCGTGAGATGAGGGAGCAGTTGACGCCCGGGGCGCATTCCATGCCAATCTCGATTTCGGGTCTTTCATCTCTGGCCAATGAGCGAATCGAAGATGCGATTGCGCGTGGACAATTTAAGAAAATACGTCGTGGGAAAGGCGTGAATACAAAATCCGATCACAATGCGAGCAGCGCATTCATTGATACAACCGAATACTTTATGAATAAGATCATCCAACAGCAGGAAATCGTGCCGCCGTGGATCGAGAAGCAACAACAGCTTGGCATGGAACTCAATCGATTTCGCGAACGTCTTCGAGCGGACTGGCGGAGACATGCTGCGATGCTAATTGCGAGCAAGGGTGGGTCCTTGGACGCACAAATGAAGCGGGCAAAAGCCTATGCTGCAGCTGAGACTCGGTTGGCGGAGAAAGCAAATTTGGAGGCTTCGTTTACAGAAGATACATCTGTCTCGGAGATCAACAGTGATGGCCGGATAGTTTCCAAGTCGGAGACACCCCAATCACCTACAATTAAGAATGATGGCGATGAACCTTCAGAGGATCTAGCCCATCTCCCACCATTAAGAGACCCCAACTACCTCGCAATTGAGCGTTCTTATCACGAACTTGCCGTGAAACAAATCAACACTCTCGCACGCTCATACAACCTTCAAGCTCCAGCCTCCGCCCACAAACCATATATCAATCTTGATCGAGAACTCAAAGCATGCTATGCTGCGGTAGCGCCTGAGCTAGCAGAAGAAATTAAACGCCGAGCGACCGAGCGTGCGCGTCCGTCATCAATTGTGCCGCCAGTTTCTTCCAGCAAGCTTGGGTCACTGGGAATGGCGCAGTCTGTACAGGTTCACGAAGAAGATCAGTCGAAAGGATATGGTATGAAACAGCTGTGGCGCGATTTATTCACTAAATCCTGAAAACAGCAAACGCCAAAACAAAGAACTCTCCACTCTTTCCTTCTGTTCATCCTGCGTGGGGCCATATCGAAGATAATAATACACGAATAATGTGCCATAAAACATGACGAGCAATGACACTCAAAAGAAAACAGACAAAGACGATATTTTCAGCGCCGCCTCCCGGCCATTCAACTTCCCACCCCATAACTGGACATTGCCCTCACGGACTTGGATGGAAATCTTCAGGGTCGCTCTTCTTCGCGGGTAGTGTCTTTCTCGCATCCCACAGCAGGACTAAGGGGTTAATGACGAGTCCGCCGATAATGGCACCAAGACCACCCCAAAACCCATTATACAAAATGAAGCTCGCAGCATCCATTTTCTTTGTGCTAGCAGCGAGAGCCGGCAAGCCCAGCACCAAGCTGAGGATAGAGAGAAAAAGCACAACGTATGTTTGGCCGAGGCGAATCCAAAGATCAACATTAGCCGTACGCCTGACCGCAACCGGATCCGGGTGGAGAACTGATGCCTCCCGTAGACATTTCCATGCCCTGAAAGAATTGCAGAGTTTGCATGTAAAATAAATCCACAGAAAGGCAGCGAGGAGAAGGAACAAAGCCCCAATAAGATACGCAGCAGATGCGGAGGTTCTCGTGTACATGCCTAGGTACCCATGTTCTGGTAGCCAGTCCCGACAAGTACAATAGGTCCCATCCATATCCCATGAGGAAGCTTTGGCAGTCATGTTGTTGCCTTCGTCTCGCTTGTGCATGGGGATGATGAAATGATGCCACGGGATCTTTGGGAAGTCTCCCTTGGGCCAGCCGGCTTGCTCGAGGTCGGAATCGCCGAAGGGTAAACGCGAGATGACTTCAACGTCTCCCACCCAGATCTCGTTGACGGCGTTGCCTTGGTCGTAGAAATGGTCTGACTTGACACCGTGCACTGCGGAGATCTTGTTGCCCATCTGGGCCTTGTAACAAATTGGTGAATGTGTTTTATGATATAAGAAGTGATGAATGCTTTTTTCTGCAACGATATTGTATATGGTAGACAGTGATGGATGGTGAGGATGAGTTCACTGGGGATACTGGGGATCTTGCCTGGTTGACCTGGGCCGGTGATATATCCTTCATATGGAAGGAGCAAATGAGGGCAAGCGCTTTGGGGTGTTTCTTTTGTAGTGAGAGAGATGAATCTTCTCGAATTGACTTGTTGATATGAGTGATTTGCTTCGATTCTCTGGGCTTAACATGAATATTTGTTTTGACCTGTTTTGAAGCTTGGATGAAGTGGACGCGATATCCTAGTTCGACTAAGAAATACTCAACAGCATTGTATTATATCTTGTAAATTATAATTGATAGAATAATGTCACTCATATCTAAGATTCTCAAAAGCTTTCTCTTAGAGAAGCTTGTCATTATAAGTGATACGAATTGATTTTTATTGTGGTGGCACTTGAGTATACTATGATTTTTGACGAGGAATGCCCTAACTGGAGATTCTAGAATTTCCAAATGATAATGTGCTTTATTTTAGACCAATTGAAATGTATTTGAGAAAATTCCAATGCACTCCATACCTCAATCACAAGTTAAAAATGTTTCTAAATTAGGTGCAAAGCATTTTGGCGGGAGTTCGGATTCTCCCCTGTGAGTGGTCGCCGCCAAGTGATGATCGTGCATGAGGGCGCGTATTTGTGACCAACGACAGGCTAACCAGGATGCCTTGACCTGCACTGACTTTCACTTCACTTCATCACATCCTATGCTTCCATCTTATACGTGACCCCTCCCCCTGCCGCCCCCCGTCACCTTTGGAACATGTATCACCCCAAATCCTGGTGTGAGATTCGATGTTTCGAAATGTCGATCGGTGACTACACCTACATTTAAAATTATTACTTTTCCTCTCCTATCTCTTTTATAATCCAGGCGCTGGAAATGACTCCCCCGGTAGTCTCCTTTTTGCCTGTCCTTTTTACTCTCTTGATTGTACATACTTCACCGGTTCAGGCCCAGAACATCCAACGTGAATCTAAGTCAGCTGCACCCCCAACAGTGGACAAACCCTTGCTAGCAATCCAAATTGGAAGCATTGTAGGAGCCTATGTGATCTTTGTCGCAGTCCTCCTAGCTCTACTTATATTCGTTGGACGTCGCCTGCGTCGGACAGTTCAGTCCTCCAACTATACACTGCATATGGAAATTCTGAAGCCTCCCAGACCTCCCATCAGCATGGATCCTAGCCCAGTCTCTCCAATGTCACACAACCTCCCCAGTCCAAAGTCCAGTGGATTTAAGTCCTGGGGGTCGTTGAACAGGAGTGCCAGGCCCTCTCAGCCATCCATGAACGGCAGCATGCTGACCATCGACGAGTCCATCGTTGCGAACGACCGACAACGAGCCCAGCATGACATGGAAATGCTGTACGCGGCAGTCATGGAACATGACGCCCAAAAGGCTTCTGGAGTTGATCAGTCCGTCCGTGAACAAGATTTCCAAGCACAATCACCAGACAGTCCTCTTACAAACCCATTCACTGACCGCGGCTCCCACGTCTCGGATACCTCATTGGCACCATTGGCACCATTGAAATCCCCTACTAAGGGATTCAACAGCTCCCGCTTATCCAAGCTCTTCAACTCAGGGTCCCGTGCCAATCCAGATCCAAGCAAAGTGCGCTCGCCGCGTCTGGCTATCCGCAACATGCCCATCTCCTCTCCACTAGCTTCCCCAGCAGTGGTCACGCCCAAGGCTTATATACCCGAGAATCCTCCTCTTTCCCCGAGGATTTATAACCCCGGTCCTCCTCCAGTGGTGCCGCGGCTACAGGCGAGCGAGGCAATCAGGCCGGCTCCGGGGCGTGCCCGTCCACCCGCGCCTCTAACACTATCTACTCACTCGCCTTCTTCATCAATTCCGTCAAATCTACCGTTCCGTGAGGCGTACCCGCCGCAAAGTGCCCCCGCTACCAAGACCACTATTTTGGAACGGCCGATAAAGAACCGGGCGGGTCCTGTCACGGGCATGGCTACGCCATATAGTCCGTACATGCCGTTTACTCCCGTGACGCCCTTTACCCCCGGGCGCACGGTGACAAAGCGACAACGGAAGCGGGAGGAGCGTGGGAATGGACTCCAAGTATTGAACGAAGATGATTTGGTCAAGGATGATGATGATATCTGGGGATGATAACAATCCAGTACGCGATATGAATTAAATTAGGAAATCGGGCGTTCATGTGCAATATTCTATTCATCATATATCTACAGGGAAATGTTCACACATACATACACTGGCTGTATAATTCTATTTTAGAATCTAATATCTCCACAAGCATAGCCCGTATACCCATCTAGACATAAATCTCAATCTAAATCTACATTTTCTCCTTCAAATGCGTGTTCCCCCTAACAATAGCCTCCGCAAAATCCGACCTCGTCCCTGCCTTCTCAAGGCTCAAAAGCGTCTGAATAGTACACCCCCTCGGTGAAGAAATACTCTCCCTAACAACAGCAGGATGCTGCCCAGACTCCAAAACAGCCGACAACCCACGAATACCCTGCAAGACCAACTCCATCGCATCTGCCCGCTTAAATCCCTCCGCAACACACCCATCCAACAACCCCTCAATCGGCAACGTCAATGTCGCCATCGTCGCACCAACAAGTACAGTTGCTAGTCCAATCTGCTCAGAACCTAGGTACTTTACCGCACCAACATGCTTGAAAATCCACTCCGTGGCCGCAACCATAGACTCCGGGATGGTTGACGCGGGAGTCTCAATAATCGTCATCGACTGCCCAAACTGCGCGCCCATGTTCGGGATAGCTTTCATGAGATGCGGTTGGTCTGCCGCGTCGGGGTCTGGGTTGATGAGGCGCGTTAGAGTTGGGCATGAGGGGCCTGCGAGCATGCTGATGACGAGTTTGCCGGATAGGGCTTTGCGGACGCCTTCTTCACTTAGGACGGCTTCCGCCATGAAGGGCTTACAGCCGAGGATTATTATGTCTGATTCTTGCATTGTTTGAACGGTTTGGTCGGAGACGATTTTGATTAGTTGTTCGTGCTCTGGTGCGATTGTTGTCTGTAGACGGGCTGCGGATTTGGCTGTTTTTGTGCACGCGATGAAGCGGGTAATTGGCTTTGGTGAGGTTGTTTCAGTGCCTGTGGTTGAGAATGCGCTCTTTAGGAGGCCGTTTAGGACGGCGCCTCCCATGTTACCTTGGGGTTTGTTAGTGGTGGTTTTACTATGGAGGTGTTGTGGTTACTTACCGCATCCAATGAATCCGAGGGTCTGTCCTGAGGCCATGATGATGTTTTATGTATATACCGAGAGAGATGGAAGGTCAATTGTGTTCTGAGTTGAGGGGTTTGGTTATCTATTTGACTCATATGGATCTCGGGTGAGGTGTCCGACATTGGCGGCAGCCGATGCCGAGATTTATGCATTTTATAAGATTTTACTAGAATTAAGAGTAGGGTCCTTATCTTCATCTGAAGTTGAAATTGAGATGATACGCCAATTGCCCTTATCGAATGATCTCCATGCTTTTTCTCCATGTCCCTAGGTGGATATATGGATTACTTCCTGAAATCATCCGGATCTAGAGTGTTATATATACCTAGGTACTTCCATCATAATCGAGGCTGCCTAGAATATAAATATGGTCAATTTATTTCATTCCAACCGAATACGACTTCAACTCGTCCGAATGTTATTTATACCTAATTCTTGCCTCAGGCATCAAACTCGCCCTAAAAGTGGCGTATAACAAATTTCCGGATTGGGCTTGGCTTTGCATCCCGAATGCAGCAAGGATTCCCACTATCTTCGATCTTCTATCTTCTATCTTCTATCTTCTAGTACACTTTCTCTTCTTTTGACGCATAGGCCTTCTATGATTGTCAAGATCTGAGCCCTCCTATGAGTTGAATCCATTGATTTATCAACTGTTGTTTTCTCAACTTCGCTGATCGCCCCGCTCTTCCCCCACCTCCCAGGTCGCAGTTGTCGTCATCATCGGAGAAGGCGAGTTTGCTATTTCCGATCCCCGAAGTTATTTCGGTCATCCCCTGTTTCTTTTACTCCATTAGGACTTGGCGTGGATAACTTGTGTGTACAATAATAGGCTGTAAGTTGTTTCACTCTTATCTTGGCAGAGGCGCGGTTTGGACTTGGCTGACTGGAACTTCTTCGATCTCAGACTTTCTCTTCCCTTCATCCCCCACTACTCGTTTACACCTCTCTCCTTTTTGTGGTTTCAGTACGAACCGCCTACATGCCTCTCACCGTCCTCTCCCGATCACAGCTCCGCGAGCTGCTACATGACCTCTCTCGCGACGAGATAATTAATCTGCAGCGCAATCTCGCCGAAGCTCTACGAGAATACTCCAGTGGATCTCAGGAGGAAGGTTGCTCAGCAGCTTACCAACCCCAAAGAACTGCCATTACTCGCAAGAATGGCACCACCACCATCTTCATGCCCGCCAGCACGGGCCAGACAATCGGCATCAAGATGATTTCCCTGCAGGACGGGGGCGATGCCGGCTGTACCATTGAACGGGACACTGTGGATATGCAAGAGAAGGAACAGACGCGCCGACGAGGCTCTTTCCGAAACTCGGTGGCTTCCATATCCTCCGACTTGAGCGATTTGTCTGTGGGCTCGGAAGACAAAGAGGACAGTAACTCGATCAGTCCCGTCACCACCACAACTGAAAGCAGCGTGGCAGGATCCAGCACGGGTAGTTCGACACTCCTCACTGGTTGTGTCAATCAGCAGAATGTCACCTCGAATATTTCTCGAACTCTTGGCGCTTGGCCGGGCGCAGGAACTCGTGACACATCGCCGCGCGGCAGCGTGACACTCCTAGATGGCGAAAGTCTGCCCTTCGCCTTGATCAACGCGCACGAATTGACAGCATTCCGCACAGCATTGGCTTCGCTGATGATGTTCAACAGACGCAAGAAGGTGCGCACGATTGTTGTATTCGGAGCGGGTACCCAGGCTTACTGGCACATTCGCTTGGCGCTGGTTCTCCGCGGCGAGGACATTCGCCGGGTATACATTGTGAACCGTTCATTCGAGCGCGCAGCCAAGCTTCTTCAAGAGATCTACCAGCCCGAAAATATCGAATGGCGCGGGGACGTCAAGTTCTCCGCCGTCAGCACTGATTTCGGCGAGTATAGTCGCGTTTTGAAGGATCATGTGCGCAAGGCCGACGCGATCTTCTGCTGTACACCCTCTCCAGAACCACTTTTCCCTGCCGAGTACCTCACTTCAGGCGAAGGCCGTCAAAAGGGCCGGTTGATTTGTGCGATTGGATCATACAAGGCACACATGGCCGAGATTCACCCGGATATCCTCCGAGATGAGGTCAATGTGCAACCTGCGCATCGTCATTGGCACAAGCATATCCACCGTAGTGGTGTGATTGTAGTGGATAGCCTAGACGCGGCGATGAAAGAGGCGGGCGAGATTATCCAAGCCGGAATCAGGCCGAAACAGGTTGTTGAGTTGGGTGAGCTATTGATGGTTCGTGATGCCACCCGTGATGCCGCCACTGTGGATGAAGAAAAGAGCCTGCGTGAATGGTCACAGCGGGGGAATGTCATCTACAAATCGGTTGGGCTTGGACTAATGGATCTCGTGACTGGCGGAGATTTGGTGCGCTTGGCACGGGAGCGGAAGTTGGGGACCACAGTGGAGGATTTCTGAGGAGTTTTGTGGGCTTTGACTTTCGATTCGATACCTTTTTGCTTATTTTACTTTGCTTCCTATTGGCTTGATTGGGACTTGTTTTGTTCCATGGAAGTTTCGACGATCAACAGAGATCTGCCGGAGAGCCACCAATGTTTAAATCAAGAGAAACTTGAAATAATTGAGATAACAATACATGGATTAATATGGCTATGGCCTTGATCAGAGTATACCATTCTAGAGCTAGAAAAAAAAAGAAGTAATATCATCTATATAATAATATAGCTTGAAGGTCAACTAAAAGCTTGTACACACCTTTCCAAGTACGGTGATAGTGGGCTGATGGTCTGCGTCATCGGGTATGTAACCTCTCCGAGAATCTTACCTCTTTTTTTTTTTCCTCTGGGCAATCTTCAGCTTCGCATTACCAATACAGCTATTGGTATTGGATATCTTTGCTTTAGCTGCGTTAGCTGCGTTAGCTACTGTTGTTGGTGCACGATTCTTTCCACCCCGCGCAGTGAGGGGCTAAAGCAGAGATAAAAGTCTACTTTTCTATAAGAGGTCTTGTGACTCCCCAGAACACCTCCAAAATAACCTCGCCATGCGAAACACTACCTGCTACCTGCCCAATGGCCTCACCTTCAACGTCTCGCCCGTTTTTGGTGGGTTCACTTTCAAATCCGCCGATTTTAACGTCCAGCACAACTCCACCTTCCCCCCAGGTTGGACAATTATAATCCACACCGAGAAGCTTCCCAAGCCGGACAAACAGAAAGATGAAGCAGACCCAGAGAAACCCCGCGACGACGAAGATAATTTCACCCGTTTCACCACCCCCACCTTGACCCGCGACTCCCTCTACATCTCGTATATAGTCAACCCACCAACAAGCGATTTCAAGCCTGTGACCTCACCCACACGCCAGATCGCCATGATGCTGTGGGCAACTCTATGGTGGTACTTCCACGAGCCCGAACCAGACCTCCACGTGGAGACCGCGGCGTCAAGCATGACCCCGCGCAACGGGCGACCAAAAGGCGAATGGCGGATCAACGTCAAACGCGAAGGAATCTTCAAAGGCCGGAACCTGCTCCAGAAACTTGAACGAATGGGCCTAGTAGCGACCGAAGACTCCTCTGTCGGCCTCCAGCCCATGGAAACCCGCGACTCAAGCAGCTGGTCCACGATGTTCGTCAGCCGACGCAGCTTCTGGCAGCTCGACCCACGTCTATTCCTCTTCACCCTCACGCCGAGCAGAGGCCGTCCATCAACACCTCCCTACCGGTCGCGGAATGTATCGCCCGCACCCGACAGCGGCCCAGCCGTCGCAGCGCCGCTGGCGCTAGCGCCCATGGAAGCAACCTTCCACACGGCGAATATGGGCCCGTTCACCTCGGTAGGACCGTTCACGTCTGGCAGTCATTTACCGACATACTACCCGCCGCCGCCATTGCAGTTCACCACCACGAACGGGGTGCGACACCCCGTGCGCCCGAAACCGCCGCACCAGGGCGAGGTCTTCTACGTGCGCTACATCCCTAGTCTGAGTCAGTATCTCTCGTTCCGCGTGGCGTTTGTGCCGATGACGGCGCAGGGGGCTACTGAAAGTCGACCCGGGACACCTGTTACCTCGTCTGTGACGAGCATCGCGCAGCATCTTACTGAGGATATCTCCTCAGATCTGGATACCCTGCACCGGTGGATGAATGTACCCCGTGTGGAGGCGATGTGGGGTGAAGGTGGAGAGAAGCATGTGCAGGAGAAGTTCTTGCTGGCTAGTCTGACTAGCCGACACAGTTTCCCTGTTATCGGGTGCTGGGACGGGAAGCCGTTTGGGTACTTTGAGATCTACTGGGTTAAGGAAGATCGGCTGGGACGACTTGTGGATAATGTGGGTAATTATGATCGGGGGATTCATTTGCTCGTTGGAGAACAGGAGTTCCGGGGTGCGCATCGGGTTGCGGTTTGGTTGAGTGCGTTGGTGCATCACTGCTTCTTGTCGGATATGCGAACTGAATCTGTGGTTTTGGAGCCGCGGATTGATAATATAAAGTGAGTTGTTGACACCAACTTGAGGGACTAGGGAAAGGAAGATGATCATGCTAACCTTTCGCAGACTCATTAATTACCTCCAGCAAGCAGGCTTCTACAAAGAAGGCGAGGTCAGCTTCCCGCATAAGCACTCTGCTATCATGAGAATCAAGCGCGAGTACTGGGAAAGCCCGGCTCTATAGAGCTGCCACAGTGGCGATTTGCATTGAGACGATCACGATTTACGAGACAGCTAGCATTGCCTGGATTTTGAAATTTCTTGATATTTGACTTGCTTGAAATATTGTCTGGGCCATTTGCCATGGGCGGCTTATCTCAATAGAGCGACCACTCCTGACCCATCATACCCTCCGAATGACACCCGTAGACGCATAAAGTCCTGCCCCAAACAACCCGCAAAGATCAGTGCCTTAGCACAAACTCCCAATGAAACCCTTCGATTTCGCAAACTCATAGATTCCCCAGATCCATTCACTCGTGTACCTTCGCCAGAAGCCTTCTTTTCTTGGTGATAGGCTCCTCCACAGTAAGAACGTCCAGGTTGCTCAGAGTATGCAGTGTTTCCCTCACTTCGTAGAGAAGATCAGCTGCGAATTTAGGATGTTCCTGAGTCATCAAGTCATCTGAGGATTCATAATCATCTTCCCATTGGAGGTACCGTAGAACGAAGGCTTGAGCCATGACACGGCGTACTGGATGGCGCTCACTCAAAAAGATCGCCTCATCATCCAGCTTGTATCGCGTATCAGCGAGACGATCATTTCTGGCATAGATATCCTTGATGTATTCCGCCAGCGCGTCTTCGATCCAGGGAATTTCGTACATTTCCGCCAGTCTGGCGAGCTCTACGGCGGCTTGGATGCGCATTTTTTCTGAGATGTAACCCCACTCGATAGTGCGCTGGTATAGCCATTGAAGAAGGGCTTCGAAACTCCGGGTAGACAAAACGCCTTTGATTTGCTGTAGGGTTACTGTTTGTTCTTGGGACTCTCGAAGTCTACCTTCGAGCATAGCTGAGAACACTGGAGATTCCGAGCAGAGGAGGTTCTTCGACACCGTGTATTCTCGGTTGATCGGTTCGATTCGAATCGTGATGAGGGGACCATGGTAAAGCGGAAGAGTACTAAGTCAAAGCGTTAGATATGTCGTTTCATGAGGAATATAGCGGACATACGAGGCTGCAAAGGATGGGATTTTCGTGTCTTCTGAAGTATCACTCATTTTGAAGGTAGTGAATGAGTATTGGGAAGAAAACCTTGGGTCGTATTGAGATATGTTGATAGGAGAAAGAGAGAGGGGGGCAAAGGAGAAGGAAGATCAAACAAGGTGGGAGCAAGGTCCTATCCGCATGAGGCGGAAACGCTGTCTCGACAATGATCGATTGACAATCTAAAGAGAATTGACTACTACCTGTTGGAGTTTCCCATTCGACCAAAAAGCCTAAAATTGCAGTAGGCGAGTATCTTTCTAGCATTTTAAAAACCCCTAAACAAGTACGCAATCTGTTCTCAGTCCTGCATTTCTACCTATGCTCATTTCAAAGGCTGAGATCGATATCATTGCTTAGGAATAGAGATAAAAGTAACCCATACGGGCCTCTCAACGAGACCCGTAGATTCATGACAGTTCTCACTCAGATAACCGCCAACGAATTCCTCCGATTTCGCACATAGAATTGCCAGACGAAATCAAACTTCCTCAAGGCTGCAACTCAATCTCTTCTCATGTACCATCTTTTCCTGTCAATGGGGTCTTCAAAGTCAACAGTGTTATGGGGCCTCAGGGTACTCAGGGCCAGGCTGACTTCATGCAGGAGGTCAGCTCCAAATCTGGGGTATTCCTGAGCAATCTTGGCGAATTTATGCTTTCGATTTTGGAGAAACCCTTTGACGGAGGCTTGAGCCAACAGAGGGCGAACGGGATGTCCATCGCGCAGGAAACTTGCCGAAATAATGTCTTGGTCATTTAGCCAATAGGTGTTGTTGTCGATAGGGGTGAATTTCTCCGTCGCAGTGGGATCGGGGTTAGCAAGAATAGTATCCTTGATAATATTTGATAGCTGTGGTTCAATCCTGGTCACCCCGTATTTGTCGGCGAGCCTTGCAAGCTCGATGGCAGCGGAGATATGTTCTCCGGGGGTTTCAATGTCGAATTTGACGACCCCAAGGTATAACCATTGGAGAAGTGCTTCAAGGCTTCGCTGAGAGATAACGCCTTCCATTTCTTCGAGGTTTACTGTCTGCTCTTGGGCTTCTCGAAAAGGACCTTCGAACATGGCTGTAAAGACTGGTGACTCTGCGCAGAGCAGCTCTTTTGAGACTGTATATTCACGGCCGTTTTGGATTCGAATTGTAATGAGGGGACCGTGGAAGAGGGGAAGCCTCCTAGAAAATAAAGTGTTAGATAGTGGACACTGGTCTCAAGTAACACCTTACTTACGCCGTTGCAAAGTGCCCAGCACTCTCTTCGGACGTCTTGCTCATTTCAACTGACTTGTCAACGACTTTGAAGGAGGTGAATGCTAGCTTGATATAGAGAGGACTGACTGCTATGAGACCGTCAGTCGTCATAGAAGTCTTGGTATGCTTGCTGGTTGTAATGATTGTGGGATGGTGCGATGGCTTTGTGGAATGAGAGAATGAAAGAAAGAAAGAAAGAAAGAAAGAAAGGAAGAAAGAAAGGCCTTCAAAGCTACAAATACAACGATCTATCAAACTGCTCAAACTGCCCAAACAAGCAAACAAGCTGTGCTCAGTCTCTTTTGATCCCAATGTTATTGCTGAGCTCCCCAACAAGACCTGTAGACGCATAGCAGTCTTGCTCCAAATAATCCCCAACTATTGTCCCCATACAACAAATGCCAAGGTAAGTACCAACAACTAACAATTTCCCCCAAACTAAGACCTTGTAGATTCCCCAGATGCAATCACACTTGCACATCAACATTTCATCCCTGTGGAACCGGATCTCTATCTAGCCTCCTTCTCTCCCCGCTAAGAGGGTCTTCAAAGGTAGTAATACCAAGGGGTTCCAATCGGTTCAGCACAAGCCTCACTTCGTGGAGGAGGTCAGCTGCGAATATAGGATATAGCTGAGCCATCTCGGCATGTTCGTGATTTTTGCTTTGAAGATACCCCCCAACGCATGCTATAGCCAAAAGACGGCGTACCGGATGAGCACGAGGCAAGCAAATTCCCGCGTGAATTTTGTCAGAATGTAGGCGATGGTACAAATCCTCATCAGGGTCGGGAGATGGATTGGTCAGAAGAATTTGCTTGATGAATCGGCTTTTGGAGATCTAAATTGTCGTTCAACAGGGCTTTGAAGACTAGCGACTTTGCACACAGAAGTGCTCTAGAGATAGTCCATTCTGAACCACCCTCATCTTCGAAGAATGTTGTTATAGTAGGACCGTGATAAAGGGGGAGCGTACTAGATACCGAAGCGTTAGAAAGTGAATTACATTCCCAAGTAATCTTTTACCCACGATATTGCGAAAGGTGAACTCCACAAGGAAGAACCAGTTGATTGGAACATTGCGATGGTTTGACTGTTTGAAATGACTGACCATGGGTTGTAAAGGAGAAGATTGATGAGTGCGATGGAAATGGCTTTATATGATGACTTCAATGCCATTTGTTTGTCTTCTATGCTGTGACTACAAACATCAACCCAACATAACTGAGTGTACTCTATTGACTGAATGAGATCTTTTCTGGGACTTTGCTCAATTTAGACCTTCGATTTTTTTACCTAGGCTTCCTTTGATTATCGCTGTGTAGCAATATCGGTAGTTGTAATCTCCATGCGAGCATGCATATCGTAAAGCATGTCTAGCCCTTGAGAAATACCCAGACTCCGTCTCCCTTTGATTTTCAAGTGCAGCTCAACTCCGCTTAACTCCTACCCAAGAATATTTCTCCTTCAGTAAAAGGATCCGTGAAGGAGACATTGCCGCCAGAGCAGTGTGAGGTGTTCAAGGCTAGTCGCACTTCTCGCAGAAGATCAGCTCCAAAGTTAGGGTAATCCTCGGCCTCCTGGGCGAATTTGTGGTTCTTGCCTCCGAGATACCCTGCGACGCATGCTACGGCCAAGGTACGGCGCACAGGATGCTCACGAGGTAAGAAGCTCCCCCAGATGATGTGGTCAGATATGAGCCAGGTGTTGTTATCATTGCATACCGAGAATTCGGGATCTTGGTAGTCGATGATATATTGGATATAATCACTCACATCGGATTCGATCCCGGTAATACCATACTTGTCGGCGAGCCTTGCGAGCTCTATGGCAGCCGAGATTCGATCTGTCTTGTCCTGGATATCAAACTTGACAGTCCGAAGGTATAGCCAGTGAATGAGTGCTTGGGTACTCTGTGTGGAGACAATGCCTCTTTCCTCTTGCAAGGTTGCTGTTTGCTCTTGTTCTTCTCGAAATCCGGGCTGGAACATCGCCGAAAAGACCGGAGATTCTGCGCACAGAAGGGGCTTTGAAACTGTGTATTCTTTTTCGCTTGGTAGAAGTCGTATTTTGATGAAAGGGCCGTGAAAGAGCGGGATAATACTAGGTAGATGAGAAAATGTTAAGACACACCTTTGCCGGGGAAACACGGCTTACTTACTCAGATGTGAATTGCTCAACCCTTCCCTTGGTTGGGTCCCCCATTTTTGTAGGCCTCGAGAAGATAGTCGACTGACTTTCAAGGTAAGAAAAAAATTCAAGCCCTGAAAAGTCACTGTGGATGATGAATGGCGAGGGTGTGACTTGATCCCGAGCGAGGTCAGATCTGGAGGAAGAAGTGGAGAATGAGACTTACTTTGGCAGGTTCAGCCATCATGGATGTTACCTCTGTAGGTAATCATATGCTATATCTAAGTATTATGTATGCAAAAACCTGCTTGCACATCTTCCACCACTTCCACCATTTTTACCGCACACATTCAGCTATATAGTGACATCTAGAAAGGAAATATACGAAAGGCATCATTGGTCCGGTAATTATAGATTGCCCCACGTAGGTGACCACCCATGCTGTAGGCAATCTAGCTATGGGCCCTAGTCTGCGGATTTAGGATCCACCATAGAAACCTCGGAGTCCGTACCTGCCCTTTGGGAAGTAACCCCCCATGCACCCCTGCGGAAACGGGCCGAGATCCATTCAGACCCGTTGATAATCGGTGATCGGACCTTTGGGACTCCGGTTTGCCGCCTACCTACATAGGAGGATGGTATACGGAATAGACCAGGATGCCCAGGTATATATTGTCCAGACTTTGCCCCTCCCTCCAGCTCTATTTTCACATTCCTACTTACTGGCTTCCGTTCTCACGCACAACACACACTGCAGACCAAACGACATAGAGACAAAGAGAGCCGAACTTTTTAGGCAATGGCACCACCGTCGCCCTCATACACTAAGGTCATCCACTCCGCCACCTATGATGGCATCAATCCGACTCAGCCCGGCCTCTCCTCTGCGGGCAAGGTTGTGTTGATCACTGGCGCATCTGGCGGCATCGGCCGGGCCACAGCCTTATCCTTTGCTGCATCAGGCCCCCGAGCCCTCATCCTCCTCGGTCGACGCGCCGACGCCTTAGCAGAAACTGCCAACATTGTACATGTCAGGCATGCAGAGGTGCTTATCCAAACTTACGAGGCTGAGCTATGTGATGCTGCGAGTGTCCGAAATGCTATGGATAAGGTGGCTGCCGAGTTTGGCGGCATCGATATTGTTATCCACTGCGCTGGCGTGCTAGCCCCCGTTGTTCCACTTCTGGATGCCGACTCGGCTACTTTTCTGGACGGCTATAAGACTACCGTCGTCGGTTCGTTGGTGACCGCACAGGCTCTAGTCTTGGCAAACAAGAACGTAAGCCCCGACGAGGATAAACCAGTCACATTGGTCAATCTTACGACAGCGGGTATCATATTTCCCCTGTTCCCCGGCATGGGCGCCTATGTGAGTAGTAAGATGGCCGCTGTCAAGATCCTACAGTCCTTCGCTGTCAAGAACCCGCAAGTACGGCTTCACAATGTTCATCCCGGATTCCTCCAAACAGCTATGTCTGCTAAGCTGTCAGAGTCAATCAAATTACCGTTCGCCTTTGATGATAGTAAGTATAACTGATATTGTCCTCGGCTGCTCCATCTTTATATCTAGGGAACTAACAATCATTCTTTGGCAGTCTCCCTTCCCGCAGACTTCCTTGTCTGGATTGTATCCCTCGATGCAGAATTCCTTAAGAACAAGATAGTCTTCGCTTCCTGGGATATTGAGGAGCTCAAGGCTCGTAAGGAGGAGATTGTCGGTGGCCCGTCGGGCACTGGTGAGCTCTGGCTCGGCTACCAAGGATTTCCGCGATTTGTGGGCGGCCAGCCTTTGCCAGGCACTCAGTAGGCGAGTGTCCTCTTCTATTGGCAGCGGCCATCCCAGGATGAAGGGACTGCACAGCCGCCAGTCTATTAAAGAATACATGTGCCATTTACATAGTCGAGTGCTAGCATAAGGACACCAACGAAAGGAATTATAGAATTGCTCAGGGAATAGTAGCTGTGAAGTAATAAGGAAAAGTCCATTGCCAACATGACTAAAAGGTTCGAGGCATTTAAAATTAATATATTTTAATGGTATTCCGGTATTGGATAATGCTAGTGACTGGTTTAGGTGGAATTGGAAGGTCAAGGAGTTCATTCGCATGTCTGCCATTGCCGACGAAGGAGCGATTCCACCAATAGAAGAAGAAGCACGGCAATGGACTTACCACCAAATTTCTACTCTGCGATGATCACGGCGAAGCTGACAGACAATGCGGCGCCAAGGATCAACGCCTTCAAGATTCCTCGAGTTCAGGTGCTTCTCAAGGCAGTTCAAGGCAACATCAAACCAGGAGGCTCTGGCACATATATTAACCTCCAACAACAATACATGTCCCTTGCATGGGAGAAGTGTGGGAGCGCTCAAGCACTCGGAGCAAAGATCCGGAAGATCCATGCTGAAAACCCCCTCCTTGACCCTGAATGGGTGCGCAAGGGGTGTGGGGATTGAGTTCAATGTTCATGCAAATAGACTTTGTACAACAAGGATTTTACATTACATATTACAGTTTACAGTATTACACGCGATCCGAATTGAGTAGTAAGTTTGATTGTCCAAGTAGGAGGTAAGTACATCAAAAAGTACAACGTACATCGAGGGCGAGGGCGAGCAAAAAAAAAAAAAGTCTAAGCATAGTGATTCTTGGATAGCATCGAGAGTGTAAAATGAGTGAGATGTAAGACCATAAGCATAGACAGACATACAAACGCCGAAGTTACACCCGAGGCAGATGCAGTAGCGAGTGTGAAGGGATAAAAGACGAAAGGAAAAGCGTGGAGAATAACAACTCTGATGAAATCAAGCTCATACTTGATGTTAGATGACGTATGTAAACATCAAATGGCAAGTGTGAGCGAGGGGTATTGGCACATGTGCGTATCAACGGGTGAACAGCTTTTTCAAAAGCAGAAATATGGAAATGTGAAAAGGAAATAAAAGTCATATGGGAATGTTGATGAGGGAATCGATAGTCAGATAGATAGGAAAGATGAGGGATGCGTGAATAGGTAGCATCGGTGATTAAGTAAAGATCAGATTGCTAAAGGAAACACAAAAAGAAAAGAGAAATCGAGAGCCGGCTCGATTAGTGAGACCGACGACCGCCCATGTAGGAGCCGGTTGCGGAGGCGAGGAAGCGAGCGACGAAGCCGCCGCTGTGTGCGTGGCTGCTGGTCTTCTGCTTCTTGGATGGTTGGCGGATAGGCTCGAGGGACTTCTTTGATTCGATGTGAGCGACGTTGACATAGCCGTAGTTGAGAGAGAGGGAGGCCGGGCTGCGGGATGTGTCGGTGAGCAAGAGGTCATCGGCACCCTGGGAGGAAACTGTGCTGATGGAAGCCGGTGTGCCTCTCGAGCTTGGTGCGACGCTGGAAGAGCGCGAGCAGAGAGAGTTGAAGGTCTCGGCGTGGGAGAGTGCTGGCACGTCGCAGACGGATGGCGGGGAAGTAGAGCGGTTAATTCGGGCGGGGGATGCGCGCTGGCGCTGGTAGGGATTGTAGCGTTCGTGTTCGGCCACGTTTTGTGTTCCGTAGTGGGCGTTGTGCATTGTTGGACAGGAGACGTGGCTAGGGAGACGACGGATGGAGCTCTCGTTTCCGCGACGGGTCTCGCCACGGGCTTCGAGCTTTTGACGACGGAGGCGGCTGGCCAGCAGATCCGCTGATGCGTGGAGACGGCGCCTAAGGGTTGGTTAGTGGGTGTCAGGATATTAGACTATAAAACGGGATGCCATACCATTCGCGGTGTTGTTGTTGTTTGCGGCGGTATTCCTCCTCGTCGAGACGCTCTTGCTCTTGGGCGATGAGACGCTGGCGGTGGGGGACGAGGAAGGGCTCGAGGTAGGTGAAGAGGTCCTGTTCACTGATGCGCAGGTCCCAATCCAAAAGGAAGAGAAGCTGGCGTTCCATGAGGTTGACCTCGGGGAGAGAGAAGCCGAAGCTCTCGAATCCCTTCACTGCGGTGTAACGGGCCCAGTGTTTGTTCTTGGGGCTGGAGTCGTTCAGGTTCTTAGCGGCGAGGATGAGTGAGGCGAGGAAGATGCGGTGCACTGTGCATCGCATGCCCTTTGCGACTGGGGGCAGACGAGAACGAAGACGACCGAGGTAGACGAGACAGCTCATGAGGGTGGGCACCTGCACCTGCGACCGGGCGACGAGTGAGGCGATGAAGGCCTCGATTGAGGGGAGAGCAGGCAGGTCAGAGGGTTCCATTGGAGGGGTGGATGGTGGTGTAGGTTGGCCGTTGTGGTTGACAGTGTTGGTCACATGCGCCTCACAGCGGATGACCTGGGCTGCTTGTTGAGCAAGGTATGACACCATTTCACGAGTCACCCGGGTAGTAACGAACTCATCGAGAGCCGCTCGGTTGAGTGTCAAGGAATCCATATTGTGATTGAGGAATATGATAGAGAGGGGTGATAGAGGTAGGATGTCGGAGAAGAGGTCGAGGATGGGAATTAAGTATGTCGATAAATAGGCAGAGATCAAGTGAGATCAAAAGGCAATGGATTGTCTCGAACAATCCAATTCAAGGATCTTTAGACGAAAAACGAGACAAAGGTCTTTGTGTTTGTATCAGATGAGAGTCGACACAATGTGAAGCAAAGACGAAAATCAGATCAAAGACCAAACACAAATGTCGAATTGAGAAAAACGAATTCCTGACCAGCAGGATAACTTTCAGATGAAGTACTTTCTTTTTTTCTTTCCTTGAAAAAAGAATGTTGCAGTAAGGATGGGATAGTTGGGGTTGTCGTGTCAACGCCTATCGATAGCCCTAACTGAGAGCTTCAAAGTGAGACCTGAGAACGATATTTATTCGAGACACAATCCACAGTTCACTGCAAGTGAGCAATAGATTGGAAATAATGTTTCTGGTTGAAATTATTATAGAAAAGGCGAACTGATCAAAAGAAGAGGGCAATTATAAAAGGAAAGGATGACGACGTTGAGCATGTGGATGAATCTCGTGAAGAATCTGGGCGGAATACCTGTCTAGTTATAGTATCTGGTATGCGCCAGAGTGGGAGTAGGAGGGGGGGGATACGGTGTTTTCCCCTGCAAGGACGGGTCATCCAGTTAGAAGACAGAAGGATTTGGCCAAGCACAGGGGTAGAATAGAGAGAACCTGCATAGTTGGATCTAAGATGCTCCAACCTTTTTGGCGCGCGGAGTCTGAGACGAAGGAAAGTGATCTGATTTGCCGATAGAGAACGGGTGATGTACACTTGATAGACTATTATTGTACCTGTGCGTTATTATCCCTAGATTCATCCAATAGAGGGTGGCGTGCCTCATTTTGATTGTTGGTTATTTCCAACGTTGGACATTTAACTGGATTTACTTGGTCAACTTGAATTCTACGTGTGATAGTATTGTACATTATACATTAGACCAAAATAAGGGGCATATTGGCATCCCATCCAACATCACAAAGTCGGCCGATCCAGGATCGCCCATACAATACGGAGTATAGGTTCCACTCAATTATTCAAGAACTATGAAACTCGCGATCGTCTCATAACTACGGGTCATTCCATTCCTTGAACGCGTACCAAAATAGTAAATAGTCTATTGACAACATAGGTCCTACATAATGTTACCTTACTGCCTAATCTTTTGTACGAATCAAACTAAGAATCCAACAAAACCAACATGTCAATCACCTAAAACAAACCTCAGCTGAAAAAAACAAAATGTGGCGATTTCAAGTTGGCGCCGCGAACTCGCGTTAGTGCCCAATCACTCGAAACCTGTCAGTTTCCGATCTGATCACCGTGGGGCGAGACACCTGGAATCCCTGTCAAAGTGTTCCTTTACAGCTACAACTGTCCTTTCTACGGAGTACACTCCATTTCCCCTCTCATTGGATCCCCCTGTCACGGCGCGAGTTTAGCGTGTTCGAGGGATATGTTCAACATGCCCGATGACCTATGACCTATGACCTCTAGAGAAATACCAACAACCAACAGATAATTATCCGAACCTTGAAGTGATCCCGCCTCACATAAGGCAGGTCACATCATTCCAAAGGTTCCCGATCACCCTTTTTCCTTCGCCCTTTGGATCTATCGAATTTACCAACCTCCTCCCAACCACTTTTTTCCTTTTCTCCCCGACCCATGCAGTAATGCAGTAATCGAGTGGGATGCATGCAATGTTCCGTGCATAGCACTCTTAGCATGTTGGTTCCTCCCATTTACTCCGTACTCCGTACTCCATACTCCATCCACACCCTCCCGTAGCCTAAAAAAAGGACAGAACACACTGCATATGCATACGGAGTACACATGCATCTATATAAGCGCCCGTCTTCCCCCCCGCCAGCGTGATTCCCACCTTCCCGCCCTTCCGCCCAGCGCTTACAATCCCAACATCATGGAAGCGCTGCGACGTTGGGTGTTTCTAATTTTACATTTTACATTTTCCATTTGACGCATTTTCTTTGTGTTTTGTTATATTCTTAGATGTTTCTCTACGCGCGCTACCTCCTGCGTTCTCACTACCCCAGACCCCATGCGCGGGTCGTCACCCGCCATCCCGCCTGAGCCGAATCAGTGTGCGATTTGGAATGTTGGTGGGAGACTGCGCCTCGTTTCAGGATCGGGCGTCTCGCTCTCGTGTCGCTGTTGGATATGCGGTTGGATGAGAGTGCTTGATACACTAGGTTCTTTTTTTGCGATATTTTGGTATGCCCACAGGTGTTCGCACAGATGTTCCCACAGCTGTGGGAACACCTGTGGACTAGGCTCCATCGTTATGGGGCCGTTGTGATCCTGAGTGTTTGGTGGAGATAGGCGCTTGGATGGGGCGGTTTCAGGATGGTAGGGCTTGTTTCAGTTGTAGGGTCGGCGGTTAGAAATCATCTGGGTGAGGTCTACGGGTGGGATTGGAGTGGAACACTGACTATGCGACCGTGTGGATGGAGGTGTAGCACGTTGATACTAATGTGACCATGTGTCTTATTGATATTTATAGGTGTATCTATTATTGGAAGTGCGAATTATCGCTCATTCCCAAGTTGTGTGGATTTTAGTGTGATTTCATTTCTCAATGAATACACCATCTCATCCAAGTCCTAATTATACATTCTCTCAGACCACCCAACTCGCCGTTTAAACAGCAGAGTAAGAAGATCCAAGTCTCAATCACCCACTTGTGCTAAAACTGTCTGACTGACAATTTACAGAAGCTCAACCCAGTAGTTGGAAACAGTCAGCTCAGCAGTACCGATGAAGGGCTCAGTGCCAGCCTGGACAGTCTTCAAGTACTTGTCGGTGGGCAGACCGTGGTTCTGGGTGAGGTAGTTGAAGAAGTACAGCAGGTCACCACCGAAGTTGGTAACGGCAGACTTAGCGACGAAGCTGTAGACAGTCATATTGCCGTTGGGACCGACCCAGACATCCCACTCCACACCGTTAAGAGAGACGGTAGCAATGGTCTTTCCGGTGCTGGAGATAGGGCCGGCACCACCGATAGCGGCAAGCCAGACCATGATCTCGTACTCCTCACTGCCGGTAGGAGTAGAGCTGAGGAACAAGTCGTACGCGACATCGGCAACGATGTTGGTGTTGGAGTAGCTATTCCAGAGGTGGTTAGCGGGTATTCATCCTCAACCACGTGCACCGGTGTCAAAAAAAAATTTACCTCCAGGTCCAGGCGGACTTAAGACTCTTAACGGTGCTCAGGATCTGAGGAGTGAACTTGAGCGCGGCACTGGCGTAGCTCTTGACCTGGTTCGTGTAGGCACCGCCCCACGAGTAGGAGGTGTGCCATGCGACGGCGTTGCCGTTGCTCCAGTCGAGAGTGGTGCACTGCTTGCCGTTGGTATCCTTGGCTTGGTTCCAGAGGTTGTTGTAGATGATGAACTTGTCAGTGGTGGTTGTGCCCCACTGGTCGCAGAATTGGACGCTGCGAGCATTCAGGGCTCCGTTGGCAGGGACGGTGGAGGCATCGCCCACGGCGGACAGAGCCAGGGAGACGAGAGACATGGGGGCGATGAAGGACTTCATGGTTGCTGTTGGAACTGGTGTTCAGGGTGGATGAGGGTTGTTTTTGAAAAGGGGGCTCGTTCTGGTGGCATGAAGTCGGGTTTGTCGGTCGACTTTATACTGTTTGTACATGGCTTCATTCGGAGGTCTGCTGTTTAGGGAATAACTTGAACTCTAGACCGGTGATGGGCTCACGTTTCGTATAGAGCACCGAACAGTCCTGTCTCACTTTTCATATTGGGGGCGTGCTATTTCCTATCCAACGAGATCGTGAGCAGCACCCCACAACATCGGATAATACCAAAACCTAAAAAAGCTTGCATGGGGCAGAGGCTACGGAATACGGGAAAGATTGTCGCATAACGTGTGGCTGTAGCCAGGAACCCTTGTTCTGCAGGGCTTTGTTCGTTCCCTCCGTCGTGTTTTATTCGTTTCCCTATCGAGAAGCTCTCCGTTAGCAGCGAATATGAGACGACGGCGTCGCAGAGTGGGGCGGGGGCGAAGGGTTACTTCTAGAACGCGGTCAAATCGGAGATGGTGAAGGTATCCGCTTTATTGCAAAATCCCGAGAATCCGAGGTTCCCCTGAATAAACTGTCAACTTGAAATATTTGCGAAGTTTCTCCGAGGGTATTTAGACCCTTTCTGTGAGTGTACTCCGTATCCATTATTTGTGCAATGTCCGAACACATGGTCAAATCGACTAGTGCAAGGAGGCCAATCCACATAGGCCAATCCACAGGGTCATTTGGGTTCTTCAGCTGCACGTGCCCCACAAATCATCTCCTTTAAGTCGCCGGAAAAAAAGGCTGCTGATTCCGAGACCTTGGCTGGATATGTCCTTCACGGAGACATGGCGGAATGCCGACCGTTTTTCAACGGGCCATGATCGACATTTTGACCTTAAAATGCACGTCTAACTACTCCGTACAGGGGTCCCAAATGGTTCTTCATCCGGATATCGCCTTGAGGGGTATGTCCTGTACGGAGTTCTCAGAGCAGAGATGGGTGCATCATAATCGTCATCTGCTAGGATCCTCACTCAATCACCAAATTTAGCCTTTATTTAGCCTTTATTTAGCCTTTATTAGCCTACTGGCTTCGCATCCTTCACATAGGTCTAGCATGGCATTTTGCTGGTGACAGAAGTCAGCAAGCACGAACCACCCTCGTTGTATCACCTGGAACAGACAGTGGCGGTCAAGGCAGCAGTCAAGGACCTTGTGCACGTACCAAACGAAGCCGGCTACTTCCGTGAGCACTTGGCGGCAGGAGAAGCTGTCTTTGATATTGGATACACCAGATGGTTGTCAATGGAAGTATTTCATACTGGCATGTGGAAATCAGGCTCTAATTGTGATTCACAATGGTTGCCACTGCGTGACCTAAGTCTAACTTGCCTGTAGGATACCCAGCCGTAGTGCATAAGAGTGGAGTATGAGGTTATGGCTAAAACGCGGTGTAGGGTAGCCAGTGTCCAGCTGATCCATGAGAACAGGGCGTTCCTTTCAGACAGCATTAGCTATCTGAGACAGAGTGGCCCCTGTATAGTACGTTATAGTAGACATGCTAGTCTATACAGAGTAGCTCCCATGTGTGGGACAAGTCATCCTTTGCCAAGAACTAAAAACCAATAAACCGTGATATAGAGTGCCCAAGGACTTGTCTTAAAGGGAGTGGATATAAGAATGATGCAAGAATAAGGGGTAATCGTAAAGCAACAGTATAGGATATCTCTAAATTTAAATCCCTAACTAGCAAAGAACAAAACATCAAAGCAATAGGGACAAGATTCATGACAGACAATATGTATGAATGAGACAAGAATAAATCAAACAAGTTCTGAAGTGAACAAACAATCAACAAAGCAATGGAAAAAGAATTTCATGACCAACAGACAACATGTAAGAGAAAAAGGAAAGAGACAAGAGTAAACAGACATACAGGCCTTAGGCAAACACACTGTCAACAAACATCAACATTGAAGAAAAGAACTGTCCTCAGGAAGGAACCCTTGGACAACAGAGCGCTATCTCTGTTGGGGGGGGGGGGGGGTCCAAAANCTATCTCTGTGGGGGGGTTCCAAAAATTGGCTCAAAGAGCACGGTGTTCAGCTCCCACAGGTCAGTGGAGACCCCAGGAAAGTACAGTCTGTTATCCACAGAGGGCGCGGGGGGAACGAGTCCGGGCCGCGACATGCTTCGTGCCATTGGACCAGGACCAAGGCCCCTATCCATCAGACTAACCTGCACCGCAGCAAAGACCAAGGGAGACTGAACGTCCAGGAACCACGATGTGCAATGTGGACCTGGAGGGTTGAAGGAAGAAAGAAGAAGAGAAAGAAAAATGGGGAGGACGGGGATATTTATACCCTCCCAGTAGCTTAAGGCAATGGGGAAACTAGGGTTGGTGACGATTTTGACAAAAATGGAAGGCGCCCAAAAAGGAAGGCATACATGAGTGCATGCGTACATAGAAGTTACCAGCTACTCTGATATCTTGCAAACGATGTAAACTGCTAGCCCGGAAGCTTCGACATCAATACATCCATAGATATACCCGTGCAGTCCTAGAGTCGACTCGAGATTAGGTACGCTTCTATCAAGACATATATTGTCCATTTGCAGGTCAGATATCTCAGTCTTATTTACTAAATAAACACATTGCTTAGGCCACATCTGTTACGGTTCCGGGGTCTCATCAAGTTTTTCAAGAATCAGTCATGAATCATATCAGTGCAACGAGTATGTAGATCACCAATGATTTCGGAATGATGAGATGTCTTGCACTACGGTCTAATAGGGTTCACCCAGCACTTTTTGGAGAGAAAAAAGCCACAACATAGATGTTTCCAAACGCTCAGGTCTCGTTCTAGTGAGCCCTGTTCTCTCCTTTTCCTTCTAGCAATCATACCAGCCAAGACAGTCAAACTAGCCATGCGTCCTAGTACCAACAGCCCACCAGACGTAAGCCCAGCGAATGCAGCGTTTCAGCATCCGAGAAACGCCAATCTCTTTACCCAATCCGTTGTCAGGAGCGAAGATGTGACTCCCAGCGAGATCAACAACAATCGCCCTTATCACACTATACCCAAGCTGCAGGGAACGGAAACTGGATATTGGCATTACACCCCAAGGGAAGCGCTTTTCGGAAAGACTGGTCTTGATCGTGCGACCTATAACATCGTACACTTCCTACTAGTGTAGAAAGGCGTCTGCTTTTTCACCGGGGGGTACAATGAAATGGGCTACTTAAAGAAGAAACCTGGAGAGGGTCACCTGCAAGCTGTGCTAGAGACAGCATCGGTTGTGCTTGATCAACTCTATCCTTGAAATTCGGGGCACATGATAGAAAGATATATCTCGGCATGCGCTCCCGCGGACTGCACCAACTTGTCTAAGGATTTACCATTAATATTTTCAACAATCGTGAAACTTGCAGTAGCCATGTTACTAGAGCAGACAGTTGAGTTCAAATGTCTCTTTATTTAGATATTAATTTTGAATAGATTAGATCCACTCAGGGGTACGGAGTATGCAACATATGATGTGTAATCAATTTGAACCTCGGCATCTGGGCAGGGGTGGAGTCGGCATTCGGGGAAATTCATATCAGAACATACATGAACTTCAATGCGAAATCTTGTTTTCTAAGTACCTCATATACAGATATCTCAAATTTAGAACTGTTTGCTTGGAAATCCTTTGCCATTGAGGGTTTGATAGGCACTGCAATATCATACTGAGCACCGTCAAAATGAAAGAAGCCGTGGTATCAGAAGACCTCAAAGTCACTATCCAAGATGTGAATTTCCCAACAATTCCAAGCCCAGACCATCTCATAATCAAGGTGCATGTCTCTGGGTCCAATCCTAAAGATTGGGCGATGGCCGAACGATGTGAGTTGGCGACTTTGATTTACCAGTAGATTAGAAGCTCTACTGATGTATTCTACGTATAGTCCCTGGCATCAACCAAGGCGATGACATAGCCGGCGTTGTGCACTCAGTTGGCAGCAACGTGACTGAGTTCCGACCAGGAGATAGGGTCGCTAGCTTCCATGAGATGCTAAGCCCACATGGAAGCTATGGCGAATACGCAGTCGGGCGCGCAGATACCACATTCCACATCCCTGAACAAGTCTCTTTCGAAGAAGCCGCTACTATCCCGCTCGCTGGTATGACTGCTGCCCTCGGGTTATATCAGAGACTTAACCTACCTGTTCCCTGGCGTCCCGCCCAACAACGGCTCCCTCTTGTCATCTATGGAGCTGCGAGTGCCGTGGGAGCCTTCGCTGTCAAATTAGCTTCTCTATCCAACATACACCCATTGATATGTGTGGCTGGTCAGGGCGGTTCATTTGTTGAGACTCTCATTGATCGGTCAAAGGGGGATACTGTAGTTGATTACCGCAATGGCGACGACGCAGTTGTCGCGGGCTTGCGCGAAGCGCTGGAAGATGGCGAAAAGCTGGAGTACGCTTTCGATGCTGTGACCGGGAAAGGAAGCTATCAGAACCTGGCAAAGGTTTTGGACGCAAGTACCGGCAAAATCACCGTCGTATTGGCGCGGAAGACGTATGAGAGCATACCCGATAGCGTGGAGCTCTCATATACCCAAGTTGGGAGAGTTCACTCTGCCAGTTACCCCGGAATTAAAAGAGAAAAGCGGCTTCTAGGTGCCTTGAATGATGAGGATTTCGGGCCCGTGATGTACAAATTCTTTGCAAGAGGGTTGTCCAAAGGTTGGTTTAAGGGCCATCCCTATGAAGTCGTTCCCGGGGGATTGAAAGGGATAGAGAGTGCTCTGCAGGATCTGAAAGGTGGGAAAGCAAGTGCAGTCAAGTATGTTTTCAGAATTGCCGAGACGGATGGACTGCGACAATCTCGTCTGTGATGTGTTTTGATCAGGACCATATATATACGCCGAACTTTCACGGGATCAACTGACGAATTCCATATTGGTCACGCGAGTGTTTTGCGTGCTATGAACATAAATTCAATCTTTCCCACTCTATATACTATTAAAATATTTATACTCTCATAATCTCTTCTAGTAAGCCCTGAGCTGGCATGTACTGGCCCGTACCAGAATTCATGGAGATAGTACGGCTTGATGCATTAGAAACATAGCATTGTATTTTCTTTAATGTAAGCTGCCGTATTGATACAGATATAGGAATATCTATATTCCGTGGGTTATCCTAATATAGACTAGCGTGTCTCGGTGCTGGAGGTATGAGAATCAACCGAAGAGTGCACAGGTGGTCACACCGGGATGTACTACTCCGTATATGTTGGACAATGTACAGTGCCTAGTGTAGGCAACAATCATTGACGAAATGCATTATCGAGGACGATTGGCCAATAGAAGAGACGATATTTCGGATTGCGAGCATCCGGCATGGCCTGTTGATGCGTCAGCCAAAATAAACAATGCAAACACATACAAACACATCTACAAACTATCCCAAACTATACAAACACTCTACAAATCGAATATCCAATACATGGGAAGTGTAGGTATTCAATTGATATATTAATATATGAGACACATTTGAGCAAGGAATTGATTATTTATATCATGTAGTAATGAATTGAACCAAAGCGAGGGAGAATCTCAATTGTTTTGCTTTGATGCCCCACCGGGTGGAACTCCGGGGTTTTCGCCAGGGGCTGAAATTAAATTTAAATGCTCGATTGCCTCTTTTTTCTACTCCAGGACCTTTCCCCAATCCCCACGATGCCTTCCAAATCCTCCAAGTCCTCCAGCTCCAGCTCCGGCTGCCGCTGCCGCTGCTTCTCCCTGAAGACCCTCAGCTACCTAGCCATTTTCCTGGCGTTCTTCTCCGCCGTCTACCGATACCTCGATGCGCGCCTTGAGCAATTCTACATCTTCGACCCAGAGCACCTGCACGATGTCTCTCAGCGCGCCATCAGCGCCCACGGCGAAGACACCCGCTCCATCGTCAACTTCATCGTTGCCGAGCTGGAGCAGAAAGTCGGCCCCAAGTACCTGAGCACCCAGGAGGAGTGGGTATTCAACAACGCCGGCGGCGCAATGGGCGCCATGTACGTGATTCACGCCAGTATCACCGAGTACCTGATAATCTTCGGTGAGTTTTGCGCCCGCGACAAAGACTACTATATCCATTTCCCCTTCTAACCACATTGGATTTTTCCCAGGTACCGCTATTGGAACTGAAGGCCACACCGGCCGCCACACCGCCGACGACTACTTCAACATCCTCCAGGGAACCCAGCTCGCCTACGTCCCCGGTGAGTTCAAGCCCGAGGTCTACCCCGCCGGTAGCGTGCACCACCTGGTCCGCGGCCAGGTCAAGCAGTACAAGATGGATGAGTCTTGCTTCGCGCTCGAGTACGCCCGTGGTTGGATCCCTCCCATGCTCTTCTTCGGTTACGCCGATACCTTCTCCAGCACTCTGGACTTCCCGACCTTGTGGGCTACCACCCGCATCACTGCCCGTGAGATGGTCGGCAACTTGTTGCAGTACAAGCTGTAATTGAGGATACCATTTTGGCTTTTTGTTGATATGGAGGCTTCAGTTGGGTTTATGAGGTCTATGTGGAATGTATGATATGGGCATTGGTTGGGCACCTGGCGAGGTGCTGTTCCGGTTGTAAAAGTTACTGGATACTTAATTGGTAGTACCGAGCATATTTTTTAATGAAATCATCAGCTGAGGTTGTCGAGCTGCCTCTGGGACACTGATCATGGAATTGAGGCATGACCTTCGAAGTATGGAACGATACTCCCACGTAGTACCACCAGTGGTTATTAGTAGACTGCCGGAGATCTATATAGTTCCAAGTGACCTATAGCTTTAGATAGATAATCTCACTGCAAAGTAGTCACATCCTCGCTAGGCGATTCCTAACTTCTTACTTGACTTTCCCCTTGGAAGCAAAGACATCTTTTAAAACTAACATTTGCGCAGCTATCTATAAGATACCAAAATTTTAGTTAAGGCTCAGGGTCCAGAGGTTGTCAAAGTGAAATTCAATCATCATACCCAGCCTACCTAGGTAGACCCCAGTGAATTGAATGAGTCAGTGAATAAAAATCATCTTCAAAGTAAATCGATTGTCAGAATAAGCTCTTGCTGAGCTGTGACCGACAAACGGACCCTCTGCGAACTGGATGGCTATGAATGTACAAATGGACAGCTCTATAAAAGCTTGCAGTTTGCTTGCGCATCTTCTCTTCATCTTTCATCCATCTATCAAAGTCTGCAATCAACGCAAATTATTTTATCACACCTCACTTTCTACTATCCTTGTTCCTAACCTTTTATCCACTTGGCCTCTTCGTCACCACTTCATTCCTCTGGCTATTGTTTCACCTGAGCACAATAGCCCATCATGGCTGGCTACTGTGGATGCCTTTGGAATGAGCCGGGCACCTGGAAGCCTCGGTACCTCCCGCAGGTCTCACTCAAGGCCCATGCAACCATCCTGTCTTCCGCAGCCCGTAGAACCTTGACACAGACATTTTCAACCCATCTGACAAGGCCATCGAAGAGATATCCTACAACTTCCCTCTTTACGATGGTGTCAGTGTTGTAGGGTTCGAATGTAAGGTTGGATCTCGTCTGCTGCACAGCAAGGTGAAGACCAAGTCACAGGCCAATACGGACTACCAAAATGCTGTGGCCCAAAATCAGACTGCTGCTGTCATGGACCACACCTCCATGAATGACGTTTTTGTCATTCGACTCGGCAACGTCCCTGCTCGTGGAAAGATCACCGTCGACATCACTTTCGTGGGAGAGTTGAAACAGGACTCCCAGACAGACGGCATCCGCTACACATTACCAAGCACCATCGCTCCTCGCTATGGAGCTGGAGCCTCTTACAGTCAAATGCAATTATCTTCATTAGGTCCGCCAGCCAACCTTCAAGGAATGTCTATCACTGTTGATGTTCAGATTGAGAAGGGTTTGGTGATACGAGAATTGGAATCCCCAAGCCACCGGGTCAAGGTCTCCCTCGGACGTGTATCTTCTACACCAGCAACATCCGCTGCCTTTGAGCCGTCGCAAGCATCTGCCTCTGTCATTCTACAGAACAATAGACCCGTGGTTCTTGAACAAGACATTGTCGTTCTCATTAAAGCGGACGGCCTCGATACACCTTGCGCATTGCTTGAAAGGCATCCAGCCATCCCTAACCAGCGAGCCCTGATAGCAACACTCGTTCCAAAGTTCAACCTGCGACCGGCTAATCCCGAGGTTGTCTTTGTGATTGGCAGAAGTGGAAGCATGGGGGACAAAATCCCAACCCTGAGATCTGCACTCCAAGTTTTCCTGAAGTCTTTGCCTGTCGGTATCTGCTTCAATATATGCTCTTTTGGGAGTTCCTATTCCTTCATGTGGGAAACAAGTCGGGTGTACGATGCAATTAGTCTGCAGCAAGCTTTGGAATTTGTTGGCACCATCGACGCGAATATGGGTGGCACCGAGATGCAACACGCAGTCGTCGCTACTGTGCAAAATCGACTCAATTCCAAAGATCTGGATGTAAAATCCTCACCGATGGGGAGATATACCACCAGAGTGAATTGTTCGACTTCGTCCGCGAAAAGGCTGCTGACAATACTGCTCGGTTCTTCTCCCTTGGGATTGGTAAAGCCGCATCTCACTCTTTGATTGAGGGAATCGCAAGAGCTGGCAATGGATTCTGCCAATCAGTTACGGAGTATGAAGAGCTTGACCGTAAGGTCGTCCGTATGCTCAAGGGTGCTCTGACCCCTCACGTCCACGACTATAAGCTCGAAGTTGAATATGACACCGAAACAGAGCAGGAGTTCGACTTTGTGAGCGAGACTGAGAATATTACCGACTCTGAGACTGAGATCAAAGACAAGGAGGGAGATGGAGATGTTCCCAGGGAAGAAACAACACACAGCTCATCGCAGCCAATCCTATTGTACGACGAGAGCTTCCAGGAACCCGATGTGGATGTTGATGCCAAAAAGAGAGCAACTGTAAAACTTCCCGCTCTCACCTCTCCAAGGGTAATCCAAGCTCCCTACAACATACCACCCTTGTACCCGTTCATCAGGACAAATATCTTCCTCCTAATGGACCCGCACTCGTCCGAGAAGATCCCTACTTCCTTGAGACTCAGTGCTACTTCCCACGACGGTCCACTAGAGCTGCGGATCCCAATCTGCGACATCGTAACCGGCGAGACAATCCACCAACTAGCTTCACGCAAAGCTGTGATTGACCTCGAAGAGGGACACGGCTGGCTTTCCCATGCCAAGGGCGAGAACGGAAACGAATTCAAACAGCTCCACGCAGAGACAAAGCAGAGGCTTGCAGAGCATGAATGCCAGAACCTCGGAATCAAGTTCCAGGTCACTGGAAAATACTGCTCGTTCGTGGCCTTGGAAGAGAGCAGCTGTTCGTCTTCGGAACAACATATCCCGAAGGAACACACCCCGAAGGAACATGCCGTAGAGCGAGTTTCTCCAAGTTTCCAGTCTTCTAGGTCGTCATATGCTCCAGCCGCTGCTAGAATGATGAGTTCTAGGTTCTCGAATGCATGCGCACGCACTGGTGGCTCGCAGTATTGCGAGATCCCAACGTTTGATTCAGAATTTCCCAGGCTACTTTCAGTACTACGGAGCATCACAGTGTACACCCATGGAACCTGGAGGCTTGGGCTGTCTGTCTAATGCACCTAACTTACCTGCAACTCCAAGACTTGGTGGCTTTAACCAAGCCCAAATGGCAGCAGGGCCTCCACTTCAGATGGCGGCGGTTGGCAGACCCCGGATCCAAATGATGGCAATTACAAGGCGCGGGATTCCTATTCAGACCGAGACTCCTCCACAGACGAGAATGCACGAACTTATTCAGCTGCAAAAATTTGAAGGTAGCTGGATGTGGTCGACCGAACTCTTTGAGCTTTTGGAGTGTGACATGAACGCAACAATGGAAAAATTGGCGATACTGTACCACCGTGCTAATCGAGAGATTGAAAATGGGTTCCCGCATGGCGACGAGGCTACGGTTATCGCAACTCTGCTTGCAATGGAATGGCTACGGAGGAGGCACCCAGCGTTGAGGGCTGTTTGGGAGCTTGTCTATGCCAAAGCTTCCGAGTGGGTTCGACTGGAGTTGAACAAGATGCGGAGTCAGGGTTCACCTGCGGCTATCATAGCAACAATGCAGACAGGGATTTTTCATATGATCTAAGAGACGGTCTCGGTGAAGAAGGTGGATTTTGATATTGGTTCTTACACATTTGCTTACAAGATTGCTCAGGGGATGACGATACATATTTGCTTGGAATTGGGGAAAAAGAAAGAAAAACACAAAATACTGGATAGTTTTGCAATGGAAGGAAAGCCCTCATATCATTTTTTGTTTCAAAAATAGAGATAATGACCTATGTTCATCATCCGACGCTATGATACGTATGTAGGTATGGGATGTACTCTTTTCTCGTCGGGAGGATTTTCGCAATATGATCGATGTAGGCAGCCCCCGCACCAGGTTAGACTTCAGTAGTGGTGACTACGAGGGAAATAGGGTCAGCCTCGGCCACAGGAATGTAGGGATGTGGGGATTACCTCGAGAGGAGCTTTGAACCGCGACCACGGCAAGCGTGCGTGAGTGGTGGTGGTGGAGGAGAAAAGACGGAGACGATTGCGTAGGCTTTAACGCCCAGGAATGAGGGAATCCCAGGAGTTGAATGGGTGCGAAGTCCGGCATATCCAGGCTTGAAGCCTAAGCCCTTAACCTTAAGTTGAGGGCTCTTGATTAAGAGCGCTGTTATCTCACGATTGAAGGTGGCTAGAAGGGTTAGATCTCTGTATCGGCGTATGCGGAGGAATCGACGTACTATTCACGAGCCTTGCTTTCCACACATCTTGCCAAGACAAAGTATCAACCACATGTTGGGAGATTTTGACCAGGACCTCCTCGGGAAGTGACATTTTGTTCAAGACTTCTGAAGCGATCCGGTATATGTGGACCGAGGTGAGGTTTGATTTAGATATACGAATGTATCAGGATGAAAGTCGGGCATGGTCCGTCAAGAAAGTCGACGAAATTGAGGTACGGTGAGTCTGTATGTGGTGGTCAAAGATATGCAGAGAAGGACAGGAAGATTGAAACAAGATAAAAGCAGAGTGAGAAATCAGGGACAGGAGAGGAGAGAAATAAAGGTAGAGGAGTAATTGCATTGACCTTCTTTGTCAGGCTTTCACATGCTATTTAGCTGGCTTCAGTCTCTTTTTAGATAGTACCAGGTTTATTTTTCTTGTCTCTCTCCCCTCTTGTCAAATTTCCATTTCAGATGGTTGTTTACAAATGAGCTTCTTGGGGTTGAAAGCGGGTTGGAAGGCTCGGTAGATGATTTGGAGGAGAGATGAAGCAAAATGACTAGACGATTGGGCTCTGGCTAATTTAACTCTTTGGTTAAATGGCCAGACTCTTCATAGAGCAAATTTATAGAGAACGAGGACAGTAGTGAACGGGAGGAATGCTAAGTTCCTATATAGTGAAGGTGGTCATGGAGGCAACTCTCCCTGTGCCGGAGTCCTATAGTAAGATGCGAGTTGATATATATACCCACAGCCAGCTTTGCAAGAACAGGATACATACATACAAAGGAATTGAGGTCTGGCAAACAAGGAAATTGTAACAACGTTGGCCTGTAAGAGACAAACATTTACTACCATGACCCTTAGTGTCTATTCACCGGACATTGGAGACTGTATTTCACCTTCATTTGTCATAGACCTAGTTCTATATTATTTTTTCAGTCACACCAATGCATCTTCAAATGGTACAGATATATCGCATGGACGGTTACTGCATAGCATACCCTCAAGGATCCTACGGCGTCCGACAGATGACCTGTGTTATTGTCTCCAGAGCAGTAGACATAGACCCGAAGACTTAAGCATCACCACACGCAACATCGAGGAGGAATCTAACTGCCCCCCCGGCAAGGCAACATGCACCGGCTCATATTAAATAGCTATATCCCCAATCAGTTTGAATCTGTCGACCCAGGCAACGATCTTCTCAAGCACATCCCGCAACACCACGGTGCTTCTACTGGAGGTCTTGTACCGCCACTACTTGCGGACACAAAGATGCTTTTGATCATCTGCTAATTTCATTACTGCATTGGTGATGTCCAACTTGCGGGCGCTAAATAATTACAGACTTGTTTTGTGCTCATCTTCGGGGAGATCGATGGCCTTTCCCCAGTAATCAACTGGAAGTGGTATGGCCATTACGTGATAATTGAGAAATATTACCTGTTATGTAGAATCAAATGATTTAAATATTGTGTTTTCCTTTGTCTCTATTAAATTGAGAAGGTGTGGGACATATAAGCCTCCCGACTTCTACTCTTGCAATGGGGACGGGTGTCTAAAATTGTGGGCATGAAATCTTTCTAACCACGTGGCCTTCGCGCTTAAGACTAGGGAGGCGTGATCATTGTATATTTAGTACGGAGTAGCCTACTCCAATTTTACCCCTGTTTCGAGGAAATGAGTGAAAGGCGTGACGCACCCCCTTTCCAACTATGCTCGCGTCTAGGGCTACGGCGGCATACTGATTATTAGAGAGACAGCCAATAAGAAGTGATAAAAAGAGCCGTCTTACTTATATAGGGCCGAATTTTCCCCTCTTAGACTAGTTAATCCTGTAGCTTAGTTAAACTAGTAGGAGACCATAGCTTAGTAGCGCTAAATGGTAGGGTATGGTTAACAGGCATAATAACCTGTTTCAAACCCCAGTAGTTAGTACGGGGTTTCATAGGCTACGGATAAATTCTCTAAATTCTATAAATAGAGATTTACTAAAGCCTTACTAAAATATCTAATCATAAATAAAGAGAAGCGCTTATAGTCCTAAGACGTATACTCCGTATACTAGTAAGAATTGTCCGTGCTGCATGTAAATATGCAGGTGTTGCCAGCGCACAGAATATGGATATGTACCCTGCCACAGCCCGGGCGAGAACTACACTAATGTATATGCACCTACTTGCTTTTTTTGCTTGTCATACCAATACTGATAATTCTTACCAATCAATTACTATCATACAGCTTATAGCTTTAACTATATTTCATATTCTGTATGGACATCATAAGATGCACTTTTTTATGGTATCCGCAGCCATAGCGGTCTATATATATGTACAGTGACTACGCAAAAGTGTTAACACCCCTTAAGACCCACCTATCCCACCGCCCGTAGCTCGGCTCTACCGC
>NW_015971371.1:0-1713 GCF_000769745.1 Penicillium expansum
TAAAGTAAACGATATAATCAAAATACTTAAAAATACTAGTAATTTCTGTATTATTTATACAGTTATAAAAAATTAGTATATTTACACTATTTAGTCGTAGGGGGGGGCTCGTCGGGCCCCCCCCTTCAAGCTATAGGCCTAAACCAAAAGCCCGAAGCCCGCTACGAGCTTTAGGAACAGGCCCGAAACCTAACCCTTTTAAGGGTCGAGTCGGGTCGGGTTTCGGGCTTTTCGAGCTTTACAGAAGTCTAACCTCTAGGTAGACTACCCTTAGGGTCGTAAGGGTTACCTATAGGTTACTACTAGGTCTAGGTTAAAGAAGGTATCTAGGTTACTTATACTAGCTAAGTAATACTTAGGGGGTTACTCTTCTTATAAGGACTATATCTAAGTATATCTTTAGGTATAAAGAGCTATAAACTAATAAAGCGTTTCCTTATACTAATCACTCTAGTTTATATTATTCTCTAATATACCCTATACCTTACTTAAAAAGAAGTAAAGCTTATACTAGGGTATAAGAATTATTCTAATTATATAGAGACTACTATAGATCTCTTTTATCTTTATATAGTAAGAGATAAGCTTTACTATCTTAGTATTAAGGGCTTATAGTATTACCTTCTTCTAAGGTATAATTTTTAAAATAAGTTATATAATTAATTCCTTAAAGTACTTAAAGAGAGTATTATAAATACTAAAAATATAATATACTATTATCTCTTTAGTCTTTAAAAGTATTATAATAAAGTAATAGAATAGCTCTATAATATATAAAAGGTAGTTAACCTACTACTATTCTACCTTACTAAGTTTATATTTCTAAGTCTTAATATTATTATAGTATTTATTATAAGGCTTATTAAGGTATTTTATATAATAAAGTATTAAAAAGGTAGAATTCTAGTAGGTATAGATATCTTAGATAGGTATAAGTTTTACTCTATTAGTTTAGAGATAAGAGAAATTATTATAATATTAGGGGCTTATATTAATAAATATAGTAAGCCCTTAAATCTAAATAGTTATTAGATATATTAAATAATAAATAAAGTAATATACTTACCTTAATAAGGGTTTATATAATAACTTATTTACTCTATAAAGTATAGAATAATTAAGCTTAAGCTTAGGTTTAAATATTAGAAATATTCTAATCTATAGTATTATTCTAGAGATCGGCCTTTACTAATCTAAGTAGCTTATAAAGGCTTAGCTAGATAATATATATAAGATAAGGGATTTAAATAACTACTAAGCTATTTAGTAGTTTAAGGGAGTTAATAGAGTCTTAAACTACCTATACTAAAGTTATATATAATTAGTAATATTAAGCTTCTTAAAGATCTTTATAAGTACTTTAGTTAGATTTATACTAAAATATACCCTATTAAGTAGTTTAAAACTAAGTAAGAGCTTATAGTAATTCTAGTCTTAGTTAATAAAGTACCCTATAATTACTATAAATACCTATTAAAAAGGTAATATCTAATAGTTAAGGGTAATTAAGAGCTTTATATCTTATAGTAAGGTAGTAAGAATTATATATTATTACTTATCGACTAATTTCTTAAGTTAGTATTAAGTAGTATAAGGATAGAGTAAAGTAGGTTTAGTTAAAGCTTTTTATACTATTTAAATTAAGGAAGTAAATTACTTCTTTTTAAGTATCTAGAAAGGGAGGTTTAGACTAGTAAGATATTTAATCTACTC
>NW_015971441.1:0-7922 GCF_000769745.1 Penicillium expansum
ATTATTATAGATTAGCTTATAAAGAGTATTATTCTTATTATTATAAACTCTATTATAAATAATATTATAGCCTAAATATTTATAGACTACTTCTATATATATTATAAGCTCTTACTTATAATTATAACTAATTATAGCTTTTAATTTATAAATAGTTTCTAAAAAGAAATATATAAAAAATCTAAAAATCTAATAATAACTATTAATAGCCTTTTATCCTTAAATAAATAGTATAATAAAATAAATAAATTAAGAGATAGAATAGATTTTATAAACCTTTATAGCTTATTTATAAGAGGATTAATCCTATCTCTTCTTAATTATAGCTATTATAATTAATAATTAAGAGATATTATTAATTAGTTTAATACTATTCTTTTTTATATATAGATACTATATTAATCTAATTAGACTAAAAGATAATAGAAACCTCTAAGATTATAAAAGTAGTCCTAAATAAGTAGATATAGACTTTATAAAATATCTTTATAAAACTTCTAATTAGATATAAGTAGTAATAGCTACTACCTAAGATAAATAATAAGAATAAGTAAATTATATATACTAAGCTATATTAGTCTACTATATAAGAGATAAAGTATAGTTATACCTATAAAATATTATATCTTTATAACTATTAAATAAATTAAACTAGTTATATAGAAGGTATACTATTATTAATATTCTATCTTTATATATAGTAGAGCTAAGTGTCCTATATAGGATTTACCCTATCTTTTATATAGACTTAATATAACTTATAGTATTAGATCCCCTCCTTTCTTAGATTATAGATAATATCTAACCTCTACTAATTATTATTAATAATAAATTAGAATAAAAAGTTAAAGAGATCTTAGTTATATATATATAAAGGATTAGGAGAAATTATTAATAAAAAGTATTAGTAAAATAGGCTAGCTTTATAGAATAAATATAGTAAAGATTAGATAAATTAGAGGATTATATTATATTAGATATATTTAAGGAATATTATAGGAACATACAAATAAATAATATCTCTTAGGGAATATACCCCTATATATATATAGGTACTCTCTATATATAAATAGATACTACTAGGAAAAGGGGGGTATTATAATAGGCTAGTGCCTGGTTAATATTATATATATATATATAACCTTCCTTATATCCCCTTTTATTTATATTTAACCCTACTAGCTCCTACTTCTCTCCTTAAGCTTTTAGATAACTATAAACGGCTTAGTTAGTTTAAATCAAGACCGGCTATGTCCCTTCATAAGCGCTAGATAAGAAGTAGAATTAATAATTAAAGCTAAAAGATATATAATTAAATATTCTCTACCTAACTTATTAGAAATAAATAGTCTTATTAAGAGATCTAAGGGGATAATAGTATAAACTACTAAAGTATTAATTAATAATATAGAGCTTCCTTATAACCTATAGCCTAAGGTAATATATATAATAGTATATATCCTAAATAGGATACTAACTAAGGTTTATAATAAATAGATTATACTTTAGAAAGAGCTTATAAAATATATAATACTAGATAGTATATAATACTAAACTATTAACCTATTAAATATAAGCTTATATAACTACTTAATATACTTAAGAATTATTAAGAGAGTATAGTTAAATAAGATAATACCTAGAATAGAGATAGGATATCTTATTAGGTATATCTCTAAGAACCTATATAAAGTATAGTTCCCTTATAAAGGTTAAACTAATATAAGAAGGGTCGATATTATTAAGGATATTATATTTAATAAATTAAGGTAGTATTTAAAGGTAAGGCTAAGTCCTAATAAAAAAGATACTATTAATACTATAATAGATAGGCTAGGTATAGGTATATAGCTAAAGGTACTTATTAAAGAAGAAGCTTAGGCTAAAATTAGTATTTAGATATAAATACCTAAATTAGTAGTTAGGATTACTCTAGCTAATAAAATTAAGTATATTAAGTAAGCTACTAATAAAACTAGACCTACTAAATTAGGAAATAATAAAGCTTTTAATAAAATAGATAGAAATAGGGTTAATAATAAGGTTATTAATAGAAGAGTTAAATAAAATAAGAGAGAGAGCGATAGATAAAAGAGAAAGAACCCTAATCTAAGTAGATATTAAAATAGTATCTAGTTTACCTACCCTATAGTCTAATATTAGACTAAAGGATCTAATAAAGAAAGATTAAATAAAGAGAGAGTAAATATATAAGATACTAGGTAGTTTTATATAGCCCTCTCTATCCTCTCTATCCTCTCTATCCTTATTATTATCGCTATTATTATTTCTACTACTATAAATAACCTTATAATCTCTAAATCTAGTAATTTTATTAAGACTAGCCTACTAAGAAACTATCCTATTATCGCTAGATCTAATCTCTATTATACTATTAGTTATAACTAAAGAGGTAGAATAAGAAAGGGTAGAATAAGAAGAGGTTAATAAAGAAGAAGAAAAGATAGAGTACTAGCTCTGGTAAGAAATGGTATACTTACTATTATCCTAAGTATTATTATCCTAAGTATTATTATCCTAAGTATTATTATCCTAAGTATTATTATCCTAAGTATTATTATCCTATTAAGTACTAAGAGATATATCTAGAGATATTAATTTATTAAATATTATTACTAATACTAGATCTAGGAGACTAAGAGTAGATCTAGACTATACTATATACCTCTTAATTAATAATAAACCACTAAGCCTACTATATATATTTATAATAAGTATAAGTAAGTAATTTAATATCAGAAAGTACTATTAAGATAAGATACTATTACTACTAGAGACCTAGAAATAGATAATAAGTCACCCTTTTAGTAAGGAATTTATAATAGCTATAGGATTTAAGATATAGACTCTAATTAAAAAGGAGATATTCTTATAGGTTCTAACCCTAAATAAGAGAAGTATATAAGTCCTACCACTAAAATAGGTATTTATATATAAATTTAATACTAATAGTATATTTAAGAAGTTCAAAGTATAAATATATATTTATAGAGATCTTTAATAGATATCTACTAAAGAGAAAAGAGCCGCTACACTAGCTATTAAGATAGTAAGGGCGATATTTATATTAGTAGTAGCCTTTAACCTTAATATAAGATAGCGAGATATTATTATAATATTCTTAAACTTAGTCCTATAAAGTAAGGTATATATTAAGTACCTACTAAGATTTAAATAAAAGGGCTATTATTAGTTATTATATAAAGCTCTCTATAGATTATATATATTACTAAGACTTTAGTAATAGGAAGCGACCTAGATACTAGTTAAACTAAGCCTGATTCCTATCCCTAAGGATCCTTATATCTTTATAATAGGTAGGATTATTATCTTCTTCTATATAGATAATATTATTATTATTAACTACCTAGATCCTATATATACTAAGAAAGCTATATAATTAGATCTAGATATTAAGAAATAGTAGGAATTAAGAGAACTAGATACTAGTTAGTTCTTAAATATCTATATTATTAGAGATAGAGACTAGAATAAATTATAGCTATATTAAGATAGTTATATTAAAAGTATAATAATAAAATATAACCTTATTACTACTAGGAATATAGGATTACTACTAGGAAAAAAATCCAGAATAGTAATACATCTACGTCACATGTATGTCCATTCTTCTGTCTTCAATACTAACAGTGCTAGCTAGTGAACCCTCATCAGCGAATTCGTAGTTTCAACTGTTTCAAGCTGGTTTTATATGCTTTGTATGTGCGAGTAGTTATGCCAGCCTAGTCGCTCCCGCATCACCCCAAGCGTCCAGCATCACCCCAGAGCGTCCAAGCACACGAATCAATTTTGATATCACCCGAGGAGCCCCTCTCTCGCCAACTAATGTTGACATCACGAAAGACTTCCCCTTGGCCGACTATGAATACCATGGTAATGCATCACGGTCTATCACTGAACTACCTTCTGTGGGCCTGAACTGGATATGCACGTCCGACAAAGAACGTACTTGAATCACGCGCTGGAGAAAGATGTTTCGAAGGCCCTACTATATTGGATAGCATGTCATTTACCTCCATGTGCAAACAAAAAGAGATAACACGATCATCACTATACTGTTTTACGCCGTATTTCAACAATTCTCTGGTAAAGTCTTCTGTAGATGATCTCGAGGTAAGTTGGTAGGAATATTCGCCTCCTTAAAGTGCTTAACGCATTGTAGGTACCTGTACGAGTAATAAAGTATCGGGATGCTCTCGTTTGATGTAAAGGGAGGTATACTGGACAAGAGTCGGTCAACTTGATACGGAGAGAAGGGTGGTAATGAGGTCAATTAGAGCCAAGTCGAGAAGCTGGAATAGGTCGTACATAGATAATAACTCTTCCTGCAAGGGTCGTGAAACAGTGCTTCGCGTCTTCTTTCAAGCTGAAAATTATCAAAAAAAATCTCTTCGGCTACTAATAATAATTATAGATGTTGAAAAGGGGAACCTGTAGGGAGACCCGCCTCTACCTATCTGTCTACGAACAGTTCTGCCACTAGGGGTAGATGATTATAGGGAGGAGAACACATAGGGGCCCCTTGGAAGAGAATATGTGCCTATATTGCTATACTGCGCGCAGAAAATCTTATATATCACAAAGTTCTGAATCGTCATATAGACTGCCGCTTCATGCATTCAGAAGTTCCCTCACTATCATGGCTATATATCCCTAGCAGAACCAATCCGCCGAGAAGAGGCCATTTACGGCCGTATGCCTTGCTGCCTGTATAATATTCCGCCTTCGTTTATATCAACAGTTCCCTTTAATTCTGACGTCTTTATCTTCTTTATCTGGAGTTCGACTGATTTCCCAGGCTCATCTATCTTTATTCCCTCTTCAACAATACTTCATACACCGGCTTAAAATTGCTCGGTTGGCTATTGAATCATGGCATTTCATCGTTCTGCCTTACATGCGGGTTTCCTCGTATTCGACGGAGTTGATGTGCTGGATTTTGCGGGGCCTCTGGAAATATTCTCGCATGTCCATTACGGTATGGACTACACAGCGCCCGATCCGGCCTTCAAACTCACTACAATCGGTGCTTCCGATGTAATCTCGACTAGTGCTGCCGTCAAAATCATCCCGGATGTTTCCGTGGCATATGCGCGATCCAAACTTGATGAATTCGACATTCTGGTTGTTCCTGGCGGACCGCCGTCCATTGTCTATGCTCTCGTTAAGAGCAACTCAGAAGTGCTGCAGATTGTGAAGGACTTTGTGCGCTTACCATGCGAAGATAGCAAGCGACCGAGAACCATCCTCTCCATCTGCACTGGAGCCCATTTTCTAGGAGCTTGCGGTTTGCTCAGCGGGCTAAGCGCAACTACACATCATTTATTCCTTGATGACCTACGAGCAATCTGTGAGAGGGAGGGTAGGACTGAGGTAGTGCAGGCCAGGTATGTGGATGGCGGGGTTAAAGAAAACGGGCTACAAGTGATTACGGGAGGTGGCGTTTCTTCTGGCTTGGACTCGGCATGTTATTTTATTTCTCGAGCTTTTTCCCCCGAGATGGCTTTGTTTGCGGCCAAGATGGCCCAGTTCTCGTGGAGCCCGCTTTGAATATGGGACGATATATGCGGGTGGTATTCGAAGTTTAGTTTGCGTCCAATAATTGTGCAAGCAGTTTTTCCCGCGGCGGTGGAACCCGCTGAGATATCTCAATAAGACCGGAAAACGCAGAGTGTTCAGTGAGCTGAGAGCAACCTTTTTAGATTGTGATAGACTTGATGAGCTTTTGAGTCCGGGCTCTCTTGGTTGAAGCCTTGCCATTGACCGAAGCTTGGTAGTCTAGATAGATTAGCAAGACAGCCAGTGGGGAGGTCATCCGGAGTTCGAAATCTTGTACCTGCTGGTCAATACCCCTCACAATTGAAGCTGTGCATTGTTTCTCGTGGGGCTATTTTTCGCTACTAAAACTGCGCCAGTCAATAAGTTAGAACAAAGGTACAGAAATGAGTCAACTAATGTGCGAAATCTGTACCGACATGGTAATGGGCATATCCTCGCACCAGTTCAATTTTCGTGTGAAGAAATTAACGCAGAATTAACGTAAAACACATCGCGAAAATACTCCTGACCTTCGGTTTCCTGATCTCGGAAACACAGTCCTATAGGGTTGGCCCGCCAGGGTCACGGACAACTCTATGGAGGCGACTTTGGAACAGCAAGAGGTTTATTTACTCCCCAGAACATACGTCCAGCTAAACTGTCTTAGGCATTTAGAAAACCTTCCACGGAGGGCAGCTTCCATATCGGGGAGTTCAGATGAGCTTCCTTCGCCTTACCTCCCCAAGAACACTTTTTTGTCTACGAAGAAGCACCTATCTCCGTTCTAGTCTACCTTACCACTCCGCTTCAGAGAATCATACATAGAGAACCATAGGGATCTGCTGGGTCGGCGACTATGCTAAGTTGACAACAATGGCTAGAGGAAGATTTGCTATTGTCATTGTTGGTGCGGGAATTGCGGGCCTTGCTGCTGCTATTGCCTTACGAGAAAAGAGACACCAGATGACGGTCCTTGAGGCTGCTCCACAGGTTAGTCTCCCCATTAGTCTGTGCCTCATACAAGACTGAGAGCTGATAAATTCCGGCTAGTTCTCTGATATTGGAGCGGGTATCCAGGTCCCACCGAACTCAGTGCAACTTCTCAGGCAACTTGGTGTCTATGAGCCGGTACATCTAACACTCCTCTGACCAGACCCAGAGAGTATATCTAACATTCATTTCGCAGATATCGAAGCTCGCCACCTGGCCGCGCTCTATTACACTTAAAAGATGGGAAAATGGAGCAAACATCACCAAGACCCCGTTGTATCCCCGGATGGACGAAGTACATGGCTACCCTTACTTCCTAATTCACCGAGGAGACCTGCACAAGGTACTCCTGGACCGCGCTTACGAGGTGGGCGCAGAAATTAAGGTCGATGCCTTCGTCTCCGAGGTCAACGAATCGGCTTCTTCGGTCATACTTAAGGACGGTACCGTTCATAGGGCGGATTTGCTGATTGGTGCAGACGGTACGCTGTTCAGGCATTCGCATATCCTCAGGCTAATTGCATTTTGGCTAACAACCTTTACTAGGAATCAAGTCGAAGGTCCGAAAGGCAGTGGTCACGGATCGAGACGTGGAGATCATCCAGGACCCGAACTGCGCGTACCGGACATTGATTCCGGGGTAACTCATGATGGATGACCCGGAACTAAAAGCGCTTATAGAACGTCCCGCAGCGAACTGCTGGATCGGACCCGACGGCCACATCATGGCGTATCCCATTTGCAACGGAGCCTTATAAATTTCGTCATGTGTCATCCTGGTTCGGTGCCCGTTGGGCAACCTAACGGGCGAGCGAGCATAGATGACATGAACGAAAGATACAAAACATGGGATCCGGTTATCTGCAAACTCATCGCACTTGTCCCGCAGTGTCTGAAATGGCGGAATGCTGAGATTGAGAAGCTCGAGACTTGGGTGGCAAAGTCCGGAAAGGTGGTGCTGATCGGGGATTCTAGCCACGCTATGGTCGCATATATGGGCCAAGGGCCGCCATGGCCGTGGAAGACGCGGTTACACTTGGTGAATGCCTGGACCATGTTTCCGTAAAAGCACAAATTCCTGATATGGTAAAGTTCCAGGACATTCGTCTTGGTCGTTGCTACTGCTACTTAATTTTGGATGGTGCGCGGAATAATGGTGCCGTGTGGCACCTTCCTGACGGGCCTGCGCAGCAGGAGCGGGATAAAAAGATGGGCAAACCGCCGCAGCAGTCTGAAAACCAGTGTAAAGTCGCAGATAGTGCTGTTAACCCTAACAAATGGAGTGATCTACAATTCCAGCCTTGGATGTTCGGGTACGATGCACGTATTGAGGTATGGATCCTCCCCCCCCC
>NW_015971519.1:0-12340 GCF_000769745.1 Penicillium expansum
TTAAAGCTTTTAAATCAGAGATAATTAAAAATAGCTTTTTAGCTACTAGTTTAGTACTATTTAGACCTAATTAAGTAATTTCGAAACTTAATATCTGACTTCGAACCCTAACCCCCCCTCTAAGCTAGGGTAGTAATTAGGACCTAAAAACCCCCTTAAACTATATCTAATTATAAAAGTAAGCTTTATTAATTAAAGTATTACTTCGTATAAGATTAAGAAGCCCTCTAAGTCCTCTTAATTCCGCTATAAACTAGGTTTTAAAGGTATGCTAGATCACTATGCAATCCGCTGCCTTTCTCGAGAAAGAAGTAAGTAAATTACGCGCCGCTAATAAGAAGCAGAAGTAAAAGTAGGCTAGATCCTAGAGGCAGATACCTATAGAAGAAGGCCTCTTAATTTAAGAAGTATCTATATTAATTATATAGCAGTAGGAAGTAACTAAAGTACCTCCCCCTAGCCCTAGTATACCTAGAGAATTAGCTATTCAGCTACATACGCGGCCCCCCCGGGGGTATGGTATATATAGATTGCTAGGGCATAGAAGAGAAATATATCTAGATAGACCAATTAGTTAGTTGATTTAATTTAATGGCGTTATAGTTGAGATAAATGTATTTAAATCTAATGGGTTAGATGGGGTGCGCCACTCGGTGGTATGCGCCGCTCGGTAGTGAAATACGTTATCTATTATATATTAGTTAAATATTAAAAACTAAACTATCTTTAAGATATTAACTTTTATAAATCTAGTAAATAAAATAATACTTTATAACTATTTAAGTAAGAAACTTTACCTAAATATTAGCTTTTCCTTTATTACTTTTAAGTTCTTAAATCTTTTTTAATATTAGGAATTAAAATAATATATCGAAAGCTATATTACAATACATGACTAGGAACCTAAGTATTTAATACCTCGGAAAATATATGGACCGCTGTGATAGTGGGCCCTATACAAAATATATAGTAAGCTTAGTCAACTATGCCTAAGCAGATTGTTAAATAGTGGAATTTGTTATTTTAGTTAGTTAGAGTTATATATATATATTATAATACTAGTGATTTCTATTAGCTATAAGCCCAGAATCGTTCTAATTATATAGATCTATACTATAAATAGATTATATTATTATTTTACCTCGCTATCGCCGAATTAGTAGATAAATAAATAACTAAGTTAACCCCTAAATTATTGAAGGTAACCCCTAAAAAATCCTTAAAAGATTATTAGAAGTTATTAATATACTAGTATTAAAATAACTAATTTATATCTCTCCGCGATATCCTCTTATATTATATTAAAGGATATAGAATTATAGGATTCCTAGCTACTATATATTAAATTAATTACTATTTAGTATAATATATAGGAACTATATAACCTATCCTTACTAAAGGTACTAAGTCTATTGATGATACCTATACCTATATTATTAATTAAAGATATTAAGAAAGAATACCTAGATAACTAGTTTTAAACTAGGTAATCTATATAGGTAGACTAGGTAGCTAGTAATACTATCTATACCTAGAAAAAGAAGGGTTTAAACTAGGTAATAGTAGCTATTTATACTACTATTTATATAATATATTAGAGTTTTATTATTAAATATAAGATATTATAGGAATTACTTAACTATCTATACTAGAGATTTATATTAGAAAGTAATCCTATTTATTTATTAAGGCTCTATTAGTAATAGTATACTTTAGACTAAAGATTAGATTATAATATTAATATTAATAAATAGCTAATTAACTAAGAAATAGTCTAAAAATAATATAAAAAGGTAAGAATAACTAAGGTAGATAGTACTAGTATCTAATTCTTAGATACTATATTAGTTATATTATTTAGGTTCTATAAAACCTAAGTAGACCTGGCAGTGACCCTCCATTTGGACCCGCCAAGACGCTAAGGAGGGTCCAAAGTCCGGATTCTGGACCCGCCAAGGAAATTATGCATGCATAACCTATCCTAATTAGGAAATAATATGCTTATAAACCATGATTTATATATATTTATGTCAAAATTTAGGTCTTGGCGGGTCGCTGGACCCTCGGAGGGTCCAAGGTCATGGACCACCCGGAGGGTCACTGCCAGGTCTAAACCTAAGTAATAAGGCTATAGGATAAAATAGATAACGTATTTCATAAGCGAGTGGCCACCACAAGCGAGTGGCTACCCCAACCAAAACGCGTCAATTAATTTAAACCCTTCTTCTTTAACCACCTACCATACCACCAATTCGCTCTTAATCCTCTAGGAATTCAATAGAGTAAGAGGGTAGGCTTTTATTAGCTATCTAGGCTTTCAAAAATAGAGATATTAGCTCTATTACTCTTACTACGCGTACCTTTAATATCTTATATATAACTCTCCGCTACCGAATCAGTAGAATATAAAACCGCGCGATTTCTCGCGCTAGTTCCTATAAATTAATAGAAATTAAAGAGGAATCTCTTAAAAAATAGATTCTCTCTATAGACTCTTATAGATCAGCCCCCTAGCCTTCTACTATATAAGAAATAGTAGATCTTCTTCTTTAAAAGTATAGAACTACCCTAGTTCTTTCGGTTAGTAAAAATTAGGTTATAAACTTTATTAAATAGCGTCCTCTTCTCTCCTCTTAATTCTTAAAATAGTATAATTATAAGTATATAAAATATAAAGACCCTAAAATTATTAAAAAGTAGTTTAATCTTATTTAAAGAACTATCTTTTAATTTAGGATCGATCTTAATAATATTTATAACTTTAATAAGACTAGTTTTATAATAGGATTAACTATAACTATAAAGGTTATTATAAGAAGTAAATATTATAGTTAAAGGCTAGTTTTATAACCTAGAAATTATAAATAAGTAACTACTATTAAATATATAAATACTTTAGGTTAGGCTCCCCTTATATATATTATTTTTAAAGGTAAAGTCTTTTTTAAATTATAGTTTAATAGCTTTTTAGAGGATTAGTACTTTAAAATTAGTCTTAATAATTAGACTTTTAATAAGATTAGATTTTATTAACTTAAGAAGCTTTTTATTCCTAATACTATATATATAAAAGAGGTATATTAGCTTTTAATACTTAATAGCTATAGAAGTTATTTAATACTTAAATTTAATAAAATCTATAAGTAAAATAAGATAATATTAATCTATATATTAGCTTATTTATCCTATCTTTTATAATCTTTAAATATTAGCTATTTTATAATATTAAAATAATTATATAGTTAGCTAATTAAGATAAAAATATATATTAAGATTAATTATATTAATAAACTTAACTTCCTTAAAGTATACCTTCTTATATAAATTAAAGCTTTTAAACTAGAGACTATTAAAAATAGCTTTAGGGTAGCTAGTATAGTCCCTTTCTTACTAAAGAGAGTACTTTCTAAACTTAATATTTAGCTTTAAACCCTAACCTTCTTAGTTAGCTAGGGTAGTAAGTTAAACTAGAATTTTACTCTAAAAACCCCTTTTATAAAGAAAGAACTATATTATTAAGCTTTATTAATTAAAGCTTTACTTTATATAAGATCTTAAAGCCTACCTAGGCTATTAAATTATATATTAAACTAGCTTATAAAAGGCTTCTATCTTATAATATAAGGTACTATCTTACTTACTAAAGAAAATAAGGAATTATACGCTACTAATAAGAAGTAGAAGTAAAAGCGTACTAGATCTTAGAGGTAGATATCTACTAAATAAGGCCTCTTAGTTCTTAAAGCTTCTTAATTAATTACTAAGCCGGTTAAAGCGGTTAAAGCGCCTCCTCCCTACTAGTAGAGAAGGCTATCGCTACCTTTATAGCCCTAAATAAGAGCATTACTAATATATAGGCTATATAAAAATCTAGGTTATAAAAGAAATATATATCTAGAGAATAGATCATTTTAGTATATTTAATTTAATAGAGTATTAGTTGAGATATATATATTTAAAATTAATATATCTAGTTAGGGTGGCCACTCGCTTATAGTAGCTACTCGCTTGTGAAATACTTTATACCTTTTACTAACCTACTAAACTAACATAGAGCTTATTAGAATATTACTTATAGTAAGCTTAGAGCTTAAAAAGGTATCTTAAAAGCTATTTTTTTAATATAGTAAGGCTATAAAAAAGCTAAGTAAAGGGAAGAAATGTTAATATAGAAGAAACAATACCCCTATAAGAGACTTAATTCTAAGTACTTACTATAGAAATATTAGGATATATATTTAGAGAATAGGCTAGTATCTTATAAGCTTATACTAGTATATAAATAATAATAAGAGAGAGCTATAAAGGCTAACCCTATTTAAAAAGCCTTTATAGATAGTAATTATATAAAGATAGCTAAAGGTAGAGAAATAAGCTCTTATCAGAAATCACCGGTACAGCAATGTATGTTTCAAAATGATAGATATATATGACTCTAACTAACTAAAATGACAAGAATCCCCTATTTAACAATTTGCTAGGGCATAACTAACTAAGCTTAATATACAATTTGTATAGGGCCTACTATCATAGCGGTCCATATATTTTCCGAGGTATTGAATACTCGGGTTCCCAGTCATATATTGTAACATAGCTTTCGACACACCCCCTAGTTTTTGAAGGTATTTATAGCCTTCAATAACTACCTTTTCTCTCAATTTCAGGATGATTTTTATCTTCCAATTCCTCTATTTCTCTATAATTAGCAGGATCAACCTCTGTTTTCTTAATTAATCCGCTCACTAATATCTCTCATCCCAAGGAGGACTCGAAACAGGTATTACTTTTACTTTAGCAAGCTCTTTATAAGGCCATCTACCGGTATATCAGCAGTTAAAATCCAATTAACATAAACTCAACCTTCACTAACCTCCTATTTTATCCAGCATCAGTTAATATCTACATACCGCAGCTTCGTATACATCGCCGCTCCCTCCTTTATCAACAAATCGACAGTTTACTAGTTATCGTATATAATAGAGAGTAGATAGTCGGGTTTAAAACCTAAGCATTCGAGGACTTAGCGCTACCACTAGACAGTTTTACCTACTTCTGCTAACGTAAAGAGCTCTGCTTCTATAGTAGACGTAGTAACAGTCTTTTATTTCGTCGCCTTCTAGTCTATAGGGCCTCTATATAACTTACAGAGGTAACCTTTAGAACTCTTTCTATCATAGTTATCTCCGAACGAAGTATCACTTATAAATTTAATAGATTTCGCTGCAATAGTAAGGCCTATTTCGGTTATTATATAGTTTCTAATTCTATACTTAATAGCCTAAAACCTAGTTTCATATAAGTATTAGATAATCTAATCCATAGTATCAATATACTTAGGACTAGGATTTATTAGGAATTCAGCCACTTTAGAGGTTACTTTTACAATATCTAGTCTCATAATAGTACTAGCATACTAAGTAGATCCTACTTTAGCCTAGAAACCATAAATCTAACTCAGTATAGCCACTCTATTATAGGGGACCAGAGGTTTAATTCCTAGTAGTAATCCCATATTTCTTACAGTAACAAGGTTATATTTCATCACTATACTCTTAATATAGCTATCTTAATATAACTATAGTTTCTTCTAGTCTCTATCTCTAATAATACAGATATTTAAAAACCAACTAGTATCTAGTTCTCTTAATTCCCACTATTTCTTAATATCCAGATCCAATTATATAGCCTTCTTAATATATATAGGATCTAGGTAGTTAACAATAATAATATCGTCCACATAGAAAAAGACAATAATCCCATCTATTATAAAGATACAGGGATCCTTAAAGATAGAAATCAGGCCTAATTTAACTAGTACCTAGGTCACTTCCTACTACTATAGTTTTAGTAATAGGCGTAATCCGTAGAGAGCTCTATATAATAGCCAATAATAGCCCTCTCGTTCAAATCCTAGCGGGCACTTAGTATATACCTTACCTTATAGGACTAAGTTTAAGAACGCTATAACAACGTCTCGCTGTCTTATATCGAGGTCGAAGGCTGCCACTAACACAAATATCGCTCTCACTATCTTAACAGCTAGCGTAGCAGCTCTTTTCTCTTCAGTAGACATCCATTAAAGATCTCCGCAGACATATATTCATACTTTAAACTTCTTAAGCACACTATCTACATCAAATTTGTATATAAATACCTACTTCAGGGGTAAGACTTATATACCTCTCTCGTTCGGGGTTAGAACCTATAAGAACGTCTCCTTTTTAATCAAAGTCTATATCTCAAATCCTACAGCTACTATAAATTCCTTACTAAAAGGGTGACTTATCATCTGATTCCAGGTCTCTGGTAGTGGTAGTATCTCATCTCGAGAGAGCTTTTTAACATCGAATCGCTTACTTATACTTATCGTGAATACATATAGTAGGCTCGGTGGTTCATCATCGATTAAGAGGTATACAGCATAGTCTAGATCTACTCTTAGTCTCCTAGATCTAGTACCAGTGACAACATTTAACATATTAATATCTCCAGATATATCTCTTAGTGCTCGATAGGATAATAATGCTTAGGATAACGATACTTAGGATGATAATACTTAGGATAACAATGCTTAGGATAGCGAGTATACCATTTCTTACTAGAGCTAGCGCTCTATCTCTTCTTCTTCTTTATCAACCTCTTCTTATTCCACCCCCCTAGTTACGACCGATGGTATAACAGAGATTAGATCTAGCAATAATTAGATGGTTTCTTAGTAGGCTAATCTCAATAAAATTAATAGATTTAGTGATTTTAAGGCTATTTATAGTTATAGAACTAATAATAGCGATAACAATAAGGATAGAGAGGATAGAAAGGATAGAGAGGATAGAGAGGATAAAGAGGATAGAGAGAGCTATATAAAACTGCTTAGTATCCTATATATTTGCTCTCTCTTTATTTAATCTTTCTTTATTAGATCCCTCAGTCTAATATTAGACTATAGGGTAGGTAAGCTAGATACTATTTTAGTATCTACCTAGATCAGGGTTCTTTCTCTTTTATCTATCTCTCTCTCTCTTATTTTATCAACTATATCATCGATAGCAGCTGTTTTATTAATAACTTTATCATTTCCTGATTTAGTAGGTCTAGTTTTATTAGCTAGAGTAATCCTAGCTACTAATTTAGGTATTTATATCTAGATACTAATTTTAGCCTAGGCTTCTTCTTCGGTAAGTACCTTTAACTATATACCTATACCTAGCCTATCTGTTATAGTACTACTAGTATTTTCTTTATTAGGACTCAGCCTTACCTTCGAATACTACCTTAATTTATTAAATATAGTATCCCTAATAATATCAACCCTTCCTATACTAGTTCGACCTTTATAGGGGAACTATACTTTATATAGGTTCTTAGAGATATACCTAATAAGATATCCTATCTCTACTCTAGGTATTATCTTATCTAACTATACTCTCTTAATAATTCTTAAGTATATTAAGTAGTTATATAACCTTATATTTAATAGGTTAATAGTCTAGTATTATACACTATCTAGCGCTATATATTTTATAAGCTCTTTCTAAGGTATAATCTATTTATTATAAACCTTAGTTAGTATCCTATTTAGGATATATACTACTATATATATTACCTCGGGCTATAGGTTATAGGGAAGCTCTATATTATTAATTAACACTCTAGCAGTTTATACTACTATCCCCCTAGATCTCTCGGTAGGATTATTTATTTCTAGTAAGCCAGATAGAGAATACTTAATTATATATCCTTTAGCTTTAATTATTAATTCTACTTCTTATCTAGCGCTATACTTATTATTATAGTAAAACACTCTAATCTCTATCTTTAACTAGTTCTTAACTAATACTAAGAACTTCCTAATAGCTATTTAGTAGTTATTTTTCTTAGTATATATAAAGATAAAGTAATATTTAATACTATCTAAATAGAAATATATTAACTAGATATAGCTATTATAAGCTAGCTAATTTTATACTAAATCAAAATAGACCTATCTAATTATTCTATATACTTAGCCTATCTTCCGGCGAGAGATCTACCTTAAGGTATCTACTAGTTAATAAGCTTTATATACCTACTATTCTTTACTAGGGTTACTTTTAATAGTAATCCTATTAGTTATCTCTGCTAGTTTAGTAATACGCTATTAACTAATATAGCCTAGGCGCCTATACTAGATCTATATAAATCCTTTAGATCTAGGTTCTTAAGCTAATTTCTTAATCTTAGTTATAAATACTAAGTTATCTAGTATTAATTTCGGGTATTAAATCCCTTTTAGCTATATTAACTAGGTTAATTTTTAATCCTAGTACACTTAGTATACTAATTCTCTAGCTATTATTTTAATATAGTTCATCCTAAAGTTTACTAATAACCTACCCTTTATTATTAATCTATAGGATATTAGATTACTATAGAAATTAAGCGAGTATTTAACATTATATAACTCCATCCTAACTACTTTCTTTAACATAAGACTAATACTATATATAACTACAGTGCCTACCCTATTAACAATTATTTCTATATCTCCTACCTTAACACTACTCTATATATCTTCAAAAGTCATAAATAACCCTCAGTTATTATATATATATATTTATACACCGGTATTAATAACCTACCTCTTTCTAATAGGTTTAATATTATTAGTTTAGGTATAATTTTAGGTAGATATAATAGTAGTAGAGAAGTTATTTCTCTTATTTCTTAGTAGCTTACTTACCGCTAGCTTATTTACCGCTAGCTTACTTACCACTAGGTTACTTACCTTAATTAAGAAGAAACTATATACCTAATCAGTAAAAATAGCATTTATTTACTAAGAGCTTACTCCTTTCTTCTTTATTATCTCTATATACTTACTATCTATAAAGGTTTTCTAGGCAGGATTAGCCTTTATAGCTTTATCCTATTTCTATTTAAATACTTATATAGGATTATATAATAGCGGTCTATTATTAAGGTATATATCCTAACATTTCTATAGAGAATACCTAGTATTAAGCTTCCTATAAAGGTAGGGTCTTTTTTATACCAGTATTTCTTCCCCTTATTTAGCTTCTTTATAGCCTTATTAGGTTAAGAAAGCCACTTTTAAGATACCTTTTTAAACTCCTAGCTTACTATAGGTAATATTCCAATAGGCTCTATACCAGTTAAGCAACTCAGTAAAAGGTATATCGCTCTTATCTTACAGTCTTAGGACCTAGGTTTTATAAAAGCTAGGTAATATAACTAATATAGTATCAAAGAATTAACTACTAGTATTATCGGCCTTAGTTATTTTTACTCTCTTACACCGTTTTTAGACCGTTTCCTAGTTAATAAGCCATTTATTAATATCTATATTACAATCTAACCCTTAATCTAGGTTATACTATTACTAACAGAGCCTAGCTATATAAGTAGGATCGCTCTCTAGTACAAATCTCTTATATAAATTACTAAGTAATTCCTATAGTATCTCATATTTAATAATAAAACTCTAGTATATTATATAAACAGTAGTATGAATAGCAGTTACTACCTAGTTTAAACCCTTCTTTTTCTAGGTATAAATAGCATTACTAGTTATCCAGTCTGCCTATATAGATTACCTAGTTTAAAACCAGTTATCTAGGTATTTATTCTTAGTATCTTCAATTAATAACACTAATATAGGTATTGTCAATTAACTCAGTACCTTTAGTTAGGATAGGTCACATAACTCCTATATATCGTACTAAATAGCAATCGATTTAATATATAGCAGCTAGGAATCCTATGATTCTGTGTCCTTTAATGTAACGCGAGAGGATATCGCGGAGAGATATAAATTAGTCATATTAATACTGGTATATTAATAACTTCCGATACTTTTTAGAGGAGTCAGGGGTTGCCTTCGACGATTCAGGGGTTAACTCAGGTGTTAATTCATCCACTGATTCGGCGATAGCGAGGTTAAAAGGTGATCTATATATAGATAGATCTATTCGAATAGAACGATTCCGGGCTTATAACTATCGGAAATCACCGGTACAGCAATGTATGTTTCAAAATGACAGATGTGTATAACTCTAACTAACTAAAATGATAAGAATCCCCTATTTGACAATTTGCTGGGGTATAACTGACTAAGCTTAATATACAATTTGTATGGGGCCCACTATCATAGCGGTCCATGTATTTTCCGAGGTGTTAAATACTCGGGTTCCCAGTTATGTATTGTAACATAGCTTTTGACAGCTCTTAATAAGTAAATATTACTATAAAAAATACTATATTTAGATTCCTTACTACTAAATCTAAACCTCTTAACCTTAAGGTTATTCCTAAGGTTATCCCTAAAATATTAATTATATCTATCTAAGATAAAGCTTAATTAGCTAAGAAAAGATAGGTTATTAATATTAGCGCCTAAGTCTATATATATAATAATTAAGAGTTATTCTTAATCTTTAATAATATCTATAGTAATATTAAAGTAGGAGATATAGAGATAATTATTAATAGGATAGGTATTATAGTTATCTATAATATTAGCCTTATATTAAAGAAGGTAGTTAGGATAGAGTTATATAATATTAAATACTTACCTAATTTCTATAATAATCTAATATCTTATAGGTTAATAATAAAGGAAGGATTATTAGTTAATTTTAGGACTAATTATATTAAAATATTAAATAGATTACTAATATACTAAATATATTAAGATTAAAAGTTAACTTAGTTAATATAGCTAGTAGGATTTTAATACCTTAAATAAAAGCCTAAAGACTTAGTATTTACTATTAAGAGATTAGTATAACAACCTAGATCTAAAAGATCTATATAGACCTAATATAGGTACCTAAGCTATATTAGTAAAGAGTATATTATTAAGCTAATAGAGATAACTAAGGGAATTACTATTAAAAGTAACCTTAGTAATAAGTAAGTATATAAAGCCTATTAATTAGTAGATACCCCCTAATAATATATTCGGCAAGCAAGTGGCTACTATAAGCGAGTGGCTACCCCAACCAAAACGCGTCTATGAATTAGATCTTAGTTAGTTCAACCACCCACCATACCACCAATTCGCTCTTAATCCTCTATAAATTTAATAGATAAAGAGGGTAGGATCTTATGAGCTATCTAGGCTTTCAAAAATAGAGATATTAGCTCTATTGCTCTTGCTGCGCGTACCTTTAACGTCCTACGTTTAACTTTCTACCGCCGAATTAATAGTATATAATACTACGCGATTTCTCGCGCTAACTCTTATAAATTAACTAATATTAAAAGAGGAATCTCTTTAAAAATAGATCCTCTCCTCTCCTTTTAATTCTTAAAATAATATAACTATAAGCGTATAAAATATAAAGACCTTAAGATTATTATAGAGTAGTTTAATTTTATTTAAAGAACTATCTTTTAATTTAGGATTAATCCTAATAATATTTATATATAACTTTAATAAGACCGGTTTTATAATAAGATTAACTATAACTATAAAGGTTATTATAAGGAGTAAATATTATAGTTAGAGGCTAGTTTTATAACCTAGAAATTATAAATAGGTAATTACTATTAAACATATAAATACTTTAGGTTAGGCCCTTCTTTTATATATTATTTTTAAAGGTAAAGTCTTTATTAAATTATAGTTAGACTTCGGCACAACCCATTCTAACCCGGACCCAACCCAACCCAACCCAACCCAACCCAAAGTGGGTTTTGGGTCCATTGCTTCGACCCAACGATAGGTTTTAGGTTATAACTAATAACCCAAACCCCATTGGGTAACCCATTAGGGCCCTAATATATTACAAATAAAACAAACAAAAAATTTATATGGTTAAAATTCAAAGATTTAAATATATATATCTAGCATAGTAACTCAATTTTAAAACAAAAACAAATTTATATAAAAAGCATTTTATACTATTAAAAAAGTACATTTAAAAATACTAAGACTTAGATTTTATAAATTTTATGAATTTTTTATACAAAAATGGGTTTAAATAGGTTATTATTAGGTTATTAGGTTTAACCTATTGGGTTTTGGGTTGGGTTGGGTTATAGAGGGCGGAACCTAAAACCCAATGGGTTGGGTTTTGGGTCGGAGACTCTGACCCAAAATGGGTTCTGCTGAAGTCTAATTATAGTTTAATAGCTTTTTAGAGGATTAGTATTTTAAAGTTAGTCCTAATAGCTAGACTTTTAATAAAATTAGACTTTACTAGCTAGAGAAGGTCTTTATTCTTAGTACTTTATATATAAAAAGGGTATACTAGCTTTTAATACTTAATAATTATAGAAGTTATTTAATAGTTAAATTTAATAAAATTTATAAGTAAAATAAGGTAATACTAATCTA
>NW_015971518.1:0-1135 GCF_000769745.1 Penicillium expansum
CCTCTCTTAATACTTCGATCTTATTTAAAGAGAAGAATTATTTAAACTCTTTTACCTTATATAATTTAAGATTAAATCTTAATATATAAAGGAATAGTATTAACTCTTTAATAGTCTTAGCTTTTATATAACTATAGTAATAATAGTAAATATTATAAGTAGTATTAAATAATTATTCTATACCTATATTAATTACTAGAATTATAAAAATATCCTATATAAGTAAAGTAATTATAGGAAAATAGCTCTAATTCTCTTATTAAAAAGGTAGTAGCTTAGAATTAATAATATTTATATAGAATTAGTAATAGATATTTATTAAAATAAGACTAAAAGAAAAGTATAACTTACTACTATTAAGATACTAGATTATCTTATTATTAACTAGCTTCGCTTTAAGTTTCTTTAGGTAAAGTAGATTATAAAAAGCTATATTTAGCCTTAATCTAGGAGAAAAGACTAGTAGGCCTTAATTAGTAGTATAACGCTTTTAATAAGGTAAGAGAGTATCTTAAAATAAGGCTTAATATTTATTATACTATTCCTTTATCTAATTATTAAAGAGAAAGAATTAGAACTTATTATCTAGTACTAGTATAGTACTAATTATATAGATATAATTATAATTATAATCTATCTATAAATAGTACTTATTAAGCTTTAATTAGCTAGCCTTAAAGAAAGAAAGTATCTATTATTTCTATAAGATATACTTTTATTAAAGCTACTTAATAGACTTCTTAAGGTACTTAAATAATATATTATAAATCTAGAATATTAGATATATAGTTATATCTTAAGTCTTTAAAAGTATAAGAATATATTTATAGAATAGCTTTATAAGATAAAGAAAGTAATTAATCTAACGCTATTTATCCTTATTAAGTACTATCTCCTTATAGTTATAATTTATATAGAATATATTAAGGAATTTATAGAGCCTCTTTACTTAATAAAGTATAAGAAATATTAAGTTCTACCTAATCTTTATATCCTAAAGTAGTATAAGTACCTACTCTAAGGGTTAAAGATTAATAAATACTTTATAATATTAAGGACTAGCCTAGATATAAATAATAAGATACTATATCTTATTTAAAGTATAAGATATACTATAATTTTTATTTTAGGTATT
>NW_015971517.1:0-372 GCF_000769745.1 Penicillium expansum
CTACTTCGGTTTTCCCGGTTGCAATAGATCCGATCTGCTAATATCTCTTTAGGTAAATATCCATGACGTTCACTATACAGATTTACCGATTCTATTAATAGTGTCCCTTCATTATAGGCATCCCATGATAAGTGATCGATAAATGAATATCCATCTACCAAACTCAGATTTAGTTTTGATCCAAATTCAACCTTCGCCTTTTCCTTTCCCCTAACTATCGGTCTTACATGCGGTTGGTGGATACTTACAATTCTATCCTCCACTTTATGTATTCGCTTCCTAAACATCAGTTCCTGTTGACGGTACACTTCATTGACCACCATCAAATATTTTAACTCCCTTGGTTTCAATGGGCATCTCTCATATCCTCCC
>NW_015971516.1:0-888 GCF_000769745.1 Penicillium expansum
CTTCGTACATATCTTAGCTGCTTACCTACTCCTTTGCGTATTAGTTGCTGGGTTCTCTTTCTGCGCTGTGCCACATACAGATAGGCTTTCCGTGCATTCTCACGATAGGTTCTTGGCTTTAGTGTTCCGTGCAATTCACTGTAATAAACCAGATCAATCAACTCCTCTGTTTTCTCNTTCTCCCGGCAATCATTCAGTATTTTTAAGTCTGTTGGATAGGCTATGTCTTGTGGGCAGGCTGTTGCATCTAATAATATCCTGCCCTTATGTGTAATGGGCTCCCGATTCACTTCCACTTCATTTTCAGATAAACCCGTTACATCATTGCCTTTTGTGTCATCCTCATTCTCATTGGTTGTAGCATTATTTTTTAACGACAACTCATATATCCTTTCATTGATTGCATTCAATTCTTCTACGCCTAATCTTTTCCTGATCTGTACAAACAAGGATGAATCAAATGGAGCCTCATTACTGTAACTGCTATACCCAAGAAAATACTGCATATACATATTCTCCTGTATCTGCAATATCGTTTCTTCATCACTCAAATTGCACATGTGCTTAATCATCAATGCACCCAGAACAACACGACCATTTACATTACCCGCCCCCGTTGTTTTATTGTTCAACTGTTTGGTATACACATTCACAATTGTATCCCATGGTATCTGGTTTGATAACTGAACCCAGCGGTTGTTTGCTGACAACTTTTGTGAAAACGGTGTCTCAAATCCTTCCAAATATAATTGCCCCGTACTCTGATAGGAAAGTTTTGATGCACGCTTTTTTAATGCTCTTGCCATATTTCCTTGCACTTTGTTATCCCAATATAACCATTAATCACTTGATTATTACCGGATTAAAGGTTTTTCAGTAGACCCTAAG
>NW_015971523.1:0-3224 GCF_000769745.1 Penicillium expansum
TCTATAAGTAAAATACTACTTATAGATTCTACTTTATCTCTTACTTTAATATATTTCTTATAGGTAGATTGAAAGATAATTAGTATAATTCTTATTTTATAAGCTTATATTACTAAATTCTATTAATTATATTACTAAAATACTTATATTATTATTCTAAAAGTTTTAAATCCTTTAATTATAACTTAAGATAGGCGTTTAGGTATATTCTTATAGATATACTTATAGATAAAGATACTTATAGCTAATTAGTTTATAATAGATAGTAGGTTTATACTTAATTTATAATCTATTAGATCTATATAAAGTACCCTTTTTACTAGTAATCTTTATTTTATATAATTATAAGTTACTTATTATAAGTTTAGATTACTTACTCTCCTATAGTTATTATATTATCTTTTATATTATATTAATTATATCTTAACCTAATACCTATATTATAAGGCCTTCTTTACTTCTCTTAAGCTTTTAATTAGACCTTTCTTATATTATTAATATATTTAATCCTAACCTTAATCTAAATATTAATCTTAGTTTTTTTAATAGCTAATAGACTTCTATCTTATTAATAGGGTTTAAGTTTATTTAACTAGCTATTCTTAATTACTCTTTTAAATATATTAGCTTTAATTAGAGAAAGTAGTTTATCCTTTATAATATAATAAATAATATATTTAAAGTAAAGTTTATTAAATAATAGTATATTATAGTATATAATAATAATACTAAGATATAATAAAAGCTATAATAAGATATAAAATATATATTAAATATCTAAGAGAACTTTAATTAGGTAGTATATTATATTATAAGCGAACCTTTAATTATATATTAGATATATAGGGTTATATTATCTTATTTAAATATAAATTAAAATAATACTAATATATTTAAATAGTATTTAGCTTTAGATAAATACTAAAAGAGTAGTAAAAGTAAGTCTATATAATAGTTAATTAAGAAGATTATATAATATATATTAGTAAGTCTTATATAATTATACCTTTTAAAATAACTAATATATTATATATTAGAGTTATCTTATAACTTAAAATTTTTAAATAATAAATAAGAAAGAGAGTAGATTAAATATCTTATTAGTCTAAACCTTCCTTTCTAGATACTTAAGAGAAAGTAATTTACTTCTTTAATTTAAATAGTATAAAAGGCTCTAGCTAAACCTACTTTATTCTATCCTTATACTACTTAATATTAGTTTAAGAAATTAGTTAATAAGGAGTAATATATAATTCTTACTATCTTATTATAAGATATAAAGCTCTTAATTACCCTTAATTACTAGATATTACCTTTTTAGTAGATATTTATAGTAATTATAGGGTACTTTATTAATTAAGACTAGAATTACTATAAGCTCTTATTTAGTTTTAAATTACTTAATAAGGTATATTCTAATATAAATCTAAATAAAATACTTATAAAGATCTTTAAGAAGCTTAATATTATTAATTATATATTAGTAATTATATTAGATAATATATTAAATAATATAACTTTAATATAGGTAGTTTAAAACTCTATTAACTCTCTTAAACTATTAAATAGCTTAGTAGTTATTTAAATCCCTTATCTTATATATATTATTTAGTTAAGCCTTTATAAGCTACTTAGATTAATAAAAGTTAATCCTTAGAATAATATTATAGATCAGAATATTTCTAATATCTAAGCCTAAGCCTAAGCTTAATTATTCTATATTTTATAAAGTAAATAAGTTATTATATAAACCCTTATTAAAATAAGTATATTACTTTATTTATTACTTAATATATTTAATAACTATCTAGATTTAAAGGCTTACTATATTTATTAATATAAGTCCTTAATATTATAATAATTTCTTCTATCTTTAGACTAATAAAGTAAAACTTATATTTATTTAAGATATTTATACCTATTATAATTCTACCTTCTTAATACTTTATTATATAAAATACCTTAGTAAGCCTTATAATAAATATTATAATAGTATTAAGATTTAGAAATATAAACTTAATAAAGTAGAATAGTTATAGATTAACTACCTTCTATATATTATAGAGCTATTCTACTATTTTATTATAGTACTTTTAAAGACTAAAGAGATAATAGTATATTATATTTTTAATATTTATAATACTCTTTTTAAGTACTTTAAGGAATTAATTATATAACTTATTTTAAAAACTATACCTTAAAAGAAAGTAATACTATAAGCCTTTAATACTAGGATAGTAAAGCTTATCTTTTATTATATAAAAATAAAAGAGATCTATAGTAGTTTTTATATAATTAAAATAATTCTTATACTTTAGTATAAGCTTTACTTCTTTTTAAATAAGATATAAAATATATTAAAGAATAATATAAACTAGAGTAATTAATATAAGGAAATAATTTATTAATTTATAGCTCCTTCTACCTAAAAATATACTTAGATATAATCTTTATAAGAAGAATAACCCTTTAAGTATTACTTAGCTAGTATAAGTAATCTAGATACTCTCTTTAACCTTCTACTTTATATCTACTTTAATCTATTAATATTAAAGTATAAACTTATTAGATACCTTAAAAAGTATATATTATATTTACTATTATTATAAGTAGGAATACTAATACCTATAATAGTAAAGAGAAAGATTAATCCTTTATAATTCTAAAAAGAATATAAAAATAAATTCTTAATTCTTTTAAATATTACTTATAATATTCTCTTTATTCCTATAATAGGTATTAAAGTTAAATATCTTTTTAATTTAATATAGGATATCTACTACTACTAATATAGGTAGCTAAGTATAAAGATAGTCTAAGATATTATAATATTTTTATATAAAACCTAGTTTAATATTAAAATAGAAGAACTACCTAATAAGGATATATCTTTAGATTTAATATAAGAAGTAGATAAATAGAGAGAGGCTAGGCTTATTACTAATATACCTAAACTAATTAGTAATAGTAAGGATTCTAAAGATAATAATCTTATTAAACTAATTAAGTATAAGTTTATAATAAAGAGTTAGCTTCCTTATCCTTTTATAGTACTAAGTATATAAAAGTAATAGAGAAGTAAACTAGTTAATAGTAAAGATAAAAATAGTTCTTATCTCCCTTATTATAGAGATAAAGGTAGTACTTAAAAGTACTTTAGTTTAAAAGAAGTAAAGAAATATAGTAAACCTAATAATAATTAATTTATATTATATTAGTATAAA
>NW_015971522.1:0-1025 GCF_000769745.1 Penicillium expansum
TTTTTACTATGATTAAGAGAACAAATGGAAAATTAAATAAAAAAGAAAATATGAAAATGGAAATAATGACAATGAAATTAAAAAGATACAACTTTACATCTCTAAATAATATATACTTAGAATTATATCTAAATCCTAAAGCAGGTGACAAATTATATTTTATTTATAGAATTATATTAATAGTATTCTCTATATATAATTTTATACATAATAACCCTACCCTTTTATTAGAATTATTAGATAATTTGAATAATAATTATTTAAACCAATTACATGAAGATTCCTATCTAAATATTAAAGNAATAATTATTTAAACCAATTACATGAAGATTCCTATCTAAATATTAAAGATGATGTGTTTAAACGTTTTAGTGAAAGTGCAGCTCAAAGATCTGGAGGTGATAATGGTCCACCTGGACCTAATCCTAACCCATTTTCAGGTAATGAATCTATGTATGAAGCTGAAAATTCAAGAAAACGGGAAGAAGAAAATAATAAACGGTCAGGTGAACCTTTATCTTGTGAACCTTCTCGTAAGCATCATAAACCTGATGAATCTTACAAAGGACCATTAACTGGGTTTTTATATAATATGCAATTTTACTATGATTTTGAGAAGAAATGTCGTGTTATGCCTGAACTTCTGCATTTTAATGATTATTGTAGAATACCAGGTAAGAACCCTATACGTACATATGAATATAGTAATATAAAATATATTCATGATTTGAGCTCTTCAGACCGTTCTAAACATTATTGTTTGGTAAAATATTCTGATGGTAGTACATGTACTATTTACGATATAGCTACAATGGCAAGACATATAAGATATCATAAGGAATTATCATCTTAAATGTAATCTATGTATTTTGAAAACAAACATTTTTATGTATTTAGAAAAGGAATCTTTATTAAATTATCTTAAATAAATGTATTTAAATAGAGATGTAATTTTAAAAAAAAAAATAAAAAGTAATTTACAACTAATAATAGTATACATATATTATAGAAGTAATATACAACTA
>NW_015971521.1:0-4103 GCF_000769745.1 Penicillium expansum
CCCCACTCCCCGTCGTTATCCCCCACCCGCCAAACCCCGCTTACACAACCCCCAGCCTTAAACGACCTCCTCCCAACCCCAGTGCCAGTATACCACCTGGGCTTGTTCCGCGAAAAGGTCTCTCTCCAACCCGTAGAATATTACAACAACCTGCCCTTCCACCGGTCGGAGCTGTCACCGGCTTCGCCAGCTTCTCTGAACCCTACCACCAACACTGCAGCTGCAAGCCTGGCTGTGCTGCTAGACCCGGTTATCGCTACTGGTGCGACGGCTGAGGCGGCGATCCAATTGCTGCGCGATTGGGGTGTGAAGAAGGTTATCATGCTTAGTTTGCTTGCTTCGGAAGAGGGAGTTAAACGTGCTGCGGGGACTTGGAGTGAGGTTGAGATTTGGGTTGGTGGTATTGATAAGGGCGTTGATGAGAAGGGTATGATCGTGCCCGGTATTGGAGATATTGGTGATCGATTGTTTGTTGCTATTGGGAAGTAGGTTTGGGCATTGCTATCAGCATTAGAGCATAGCTGTTTCAGGTTTAGATACTAGAGATGGTTATGTACCTATTTTACTACAACTACAGACTGCCTATAAATGATCAAGGGCTACCAACTACAATTCAAGTCTACAATCAGTGTTCAGGAAAAGAGGTTGTCCCCGCCAGATAATTCATCGATAACGTATAGTACATGGAAATGGCATAAAAACATGTGCAGGTGAAACAAATGCGAAAATTTTCAAAGCAATGCTGAGCGTGAAAGGCATAGAAAGCAAAAGACGGGGTTGCAAAGCGCGCAAGGCAATTAACATCAAATACAGTGGTTGGAAGCCAACCAAAGAAGCAGAGGCAGATAGCAAGAGATGAGAAAGAAGGGGAAAAAAAGAGATAAGCAACGCGAACGCATGAAATGTCAAAAGGTATCGAAAGCATAAAAAGCAGATGGACGGGGGCACGATTAGGGGGTTAGTATGAACCATAAAGTCAAACTCCACGGAGTGCGAAAGTACACACAGGACCAGCCAGGTGTCGAAGACGGAAAGCAGAAACACCACACTGGACTCCCTGGTGCAATAAAAGCAGGGAAGATGCAAAAGAAAACAGCAAAAAAAAGCAAAAGACTAGGAACCACCGAGAGGGATATCAAAAGGCGAAGTATTCCAGAAAAGCCCAACACCCCGCCTGCCCACTGGCATGTCCAGTCCTAGTTCCGAAGTGTCCCAATGAAAACGTCCAACAAATGAGAGTAAGAAATCAAAAACGGAAATTCCAAGAAAAAGGCAGAGGAAAAAAAAAAAGCAGATAAACTCAAGGAAATTGAGGAAAGGAAAATTTAGTATGCAGTGCCGACGCTAGCAAGCGACTTGGTTGGCACCGCATGGATCGGCTGATCCTTGCCAACACGGAGAGAATCTTCGTAGCCGACTAGGGCCTGGGAGTGGAGCTTGAATGATTCGCCCATCAACTTGGTGATTCTGTAAAGCGGTTAGTTATTTGGTCATCAAAGTGAATAGAGAGAAAACTTACCCCCATACAACCACGCCGTCTAGGATGTTACCCCATACACGGGCGACGGTGGAGCTGAGTTTTCCAAAGGCGTCGATGGCATCATCGTCAAACAGATTGCGGACCTTGTTGTAGAGGGCCATTTCAGCCTCAGTTGCCGGCTCATCGTCATGTTCCAGGCGGTAGAGCCAGAGGCTCAGAATGACCATCAGATCCAGGCCGCAAAGAGGGTGCTCAACACTCCAGTTGGTAGCGGAGGTCTTTGCAACCCAATTGATGCCCTGAATAGCGGCAATCTCAATGCATTCAAAGCATTGTTGGATGACCTTGTTCATCTCCTGCGAGCGCTTGACCTTCTCACGAGCGACGGTCATGGCAGCCGCAACCTCGTATGAGGAGTGGTACCGCATCGCCTCCTGGATGGACTTAAGGTCAACTTCCAGGCGGGCGCGGGTGTTGCGGTAGACCGCCATCGAGTTGAAGATCAAAGGGTGACCCTTCTGAGGGGTGCTAAGCGGAACCACGATTGTTTCCGGTTCGCAAACCTCAAGGGAGTTCTCCCAAGTCTCGAGGGCCAGGCGCAGCTTGTACTCGGTAACCACGTCTTGGAGCGCCTCGAAGCTGCGCTTGTGACTCCAAACTTGCAGAAACAGGGCGTTGATGAGAACACGCGTGGCGAAAGCACTGTAGCGGGTCTGTTCGCCCTGGAAAAGGAAGTCGTGGGCCTCGCGCACAGTCAGCGCGCTCGAAACTGTGCCGCGGCGCCAAGACTCATCATCAGCGGCGTCCAAGTTCCAGAGAGACTCTGAAGATGGAAGCTCCAAATCGTCGAACTCATCGAAGCTCATGGCGGGAGTGTGGTTGAAGGTGAGCGTCAACATGCCGAAGAAAATGTACACTGCGAAATATGTACGACGGCAGGATTCGTCCTCAATCCACTCCTCGCGCGATGGCTGGACATTCTGGCGAGCCTGGGTCCGCAACTTAAGCTGGTACCGGTTACCGGCGACCATGTTGGCCAGGAGACTCTTAATCGAACAGGTCCATTCAAGGCCCTTTGGGTCACCGCTCCAGCTCTCAAATACCATGTTCAACAAAGTAGCCTGCATCAATGACAAGGGGCACTTGCGGGAATCGAAATTGTCCTTGTGTTGCAGGAATTGATTGACCAGGACCTTGGAGCCGACATGGAGCATGAAGGCGTGCTCGCGCTCGAAGGTGTAAAGAGCACCAATCGACAAAACTGCAAGCAACAGTGGTGCCGGGACTTGGGAAGGCTTAAATGATTCCTGGTGCAGGAACGGCAAGTGAGGATGGTATAGATTAAAGTAGGTGGACAAATACCGGTTCAGCGCAACCGTGGAAGGAAGCTGGAAAGTATCGGGAAGCGCACCAAGGCTGTCTGATCCCTGAACCCGGTCCACTACATAGTTGCGTTCCATGTCATTAGCCAGTTGGGGGGCCTTGGGAAGAGTCAGTGCTTGGCTGGGGCCGGGCGAGCGGCGGTAGTTAACCGGGCTAACGGGGCCAGTCATCGAGGGGTAGGGCGACAGAGCATTCGGGGTAGAGTGCCCAGACATGGGCAGCGAGTTGGACATGAGAACGTCCCCGACAGGGCCATGGCGATCGACGAGGGTGGGCATCGACCCCGGTTCCGCGGGAGAGATAAGCGTGTCCCAGGGCATCTGAGGCAAAGTGGCGTTGCCTGAGAGGTAGGGCTCGAAGGAGCCGCGTCCTGGCGAAAGCGATTCGGAACGCTCGGAGACCTGACCGGTCGCCGCTGCTGCAGCCTTATGTTGGAAATCTGTCATCAACATGGCTGCAGTTTCAAGGTCGACCATACCATCGCTGCTTGCCTCAATCTGCTCCAGTGTCGTCGGGTCAATGGTGACTGACGGCTTAGCCGGAGCAGATGAGTTTTTCTGAACCCCTCCACCACGTCTGCGCCCCTCTGCGACCAGGGGAATTCCGCCGTCCTTGGCGTGAACAGTTCGATCATGTCGCAGAAGAAGATCGCGACGGACAAAGGTACTGCGGCATTTTAAGCACTTGAAGGGTCTTTCTTTCGTGTCTATATTTTCGAGTCAGTTAGAGGGGGGTGAAAAGACGCGTCGTGGGATTGTTCAAATCTTACGTGAGCGCTCATGGCGACTGCGATGTTCACTTCTACTGAATGCGCGATTGCAAAATTGGCATTTGTATTTCTTCTCCGGTGCCGATGTTTTCTTAGCCGGTGAGTTGGCCGTCCCAGGTGCGGAAGGAGCCATGTGTGCGTGTTGTCTCTTAAAGAAAGAGTGAAAGTGACGGTGGTATTGTCCCCTGAGTAAGCTCGCACCGGTTCTGTAGGCGTGTCGACGACAGGAGTTCGTTGGGATGTCTGATCATTCCTTGAGCGGGGGGAAAGGGAAGTAAAGGGTATTGAGAAAGTGGTGTCCAGCCACAAGTAGGAAATATTAAAGAAGCAAACGCTGTTAAAAAAGAAGGGCGGGATGATCAACCGCGATTAGATGAGGGAAGGGGAGGGGAAGAAGAGAGGGGAAGGAGGATGAGGAGAATAAGAAGGAATTTGGGATTTCGAAATCGGGTTTTTGGTTTTTGGGGGGGG
>NW_015971520.1:0-5075 GCF_000769745.1 Penicillium expansum
ATAAGATTAGACTATTAATAAGAATAGTCTATAACTTAAAATAAAACCTAAGAGAGTAGTATATACTTTTATATAATACTCTTTTATTAATTAGCTTTTAAAAGATATATACTAGCTACTCTATCTTTATAAAGTAGTTAGGTAAAGGAATAATTTTAATCTATATCCTAATATATATTAATAATATCTTAATTCTTACTCTTTTTAAAGAGGCTATTATAACTTTTATTATAGAGCTTTCGAAGTATTTTAACCTTACTAATAAAGGCCTAGTTACTAAATACCTAGGTATTAAAGTTATCTAGAAAGGATCCTTAATTAAACTCTTATAAAAGAAGTTTATTACTATAATACTCTACTAATATAATATATAGTATAATAAGCTAGTTTTAACTCTTTTTAATAAGAAAGAACTACTTATTCCTATAATAGAGTAAGCTATACCTATTAAATATAAGCTATACTAGGAATAGATTAGTAAAATTATTTAGTTAATAGTTAATACCTATAGTAATATCTCTTATACTACTATTTAGCTTATTAAATATACTAGAAATCTTAGTTAGTAGACCTAGCAGTGACCCTCCGGGTGGTCCATGACCTTGGACCCTCCGAGGGTCCAGCGACCCGCCAAGACCTAAATTTTGACATAAATATATATAAATCATGGTTTATAAGCATATTATTTCCTAATTAGGATAGGTTATGCATGCATNAGGTCCAGAATCCGGACTTTAGACCCTCCTTAGCGTCTTAGCGGGTCCAAATGGAGGGTCACTGCCAGGTCTATTAGTTAGTAATATAAATAAACTCTTAAATATCTATTCTACTACCTTTTAGGTATAATTAATTACTATATCTAATTTAAAAGTAATTACTAATCTACTTTATATAGTTACTATAATACTAACTATATTAGTCCTTACTCTATTAATAGGATCTCTACTTCTAGCTTTATCTTTTACCTTACTAATAGGCCTATTTCCTAAGTATTAAAGAAGTAAACTTATATTACTCTCTTATTAACTAAGTCTAAGTATATTATATAGGTATTAGCTATATAGGAAGCGTACTAGTTAATCTTACTACTTAATAAATTAAAGATATAAAATTATAGCTTATTATAAAAGCTAGTTATTATCTATACTAATAATACTAATACTATTACACTCGCTAAGAACCTAGAATACTATATAAGAACTAAGTATATTACTATATAATACTATTTCCTATAATAGGAAGTCTTATTAGGCTCGGTAACACTTAAATATATTCCTATATAGGAATAAGCCGCTAATAGTTTTATAAAGCCTTTAGGAGTAACAGCGTTCCGGCGATTTATTAATCAATTAGGACTACGTCCTAATACCTAAAGAAAGGTTTTTTAGAAGCTAAATAGCTTTATTTTTTATATAGGAAAGGACTATAGGGGGATTCTTTTTAAACAATTTATATGGCATTAATCGTGGGGGGTATTTATTATCTCTCAGATGCCATAGGCTCGCCATCCCATAGTTACTGACTATATAGTCAGTCATCTTTCCTAGTTTATATAGTAACTCTACAACAATTTACATATTGTACACCATCGTCTACCATTATAGACATCAACACACTGCACGCCTCGTATATCGGCAAGAAGCATACTATCTCTAGTAAAAACAAGCTGCTTAATATAAGAGTTAGATGACTTTACTTGATAGAGGAGCTTAAGTGTATCAAATTCGTAAACATAGATAATCCCGTTTACACCACCCGCTGCGAGGAGACGTCCATTCGGGCTTAGGGCGAGGGTTTAGCAATTCCCACAAAAACATTCCAGCTACCGATCAGCAAATAGGTCAAGAAGGACAAGATCACCATCTAGGTATATGACTGCGAGAAGGCTAATGTCAGGATTAGGGTTAAAAGCAAGCGCGACGATAACGTACGTGCTAGTCTCTCCGTTTAAAAGTTTCTTACCATAGCTACCAGCGTAGGTATCCTCTTCTATATCCTATAGGGTAATAGGCTAGCCGCTATACGCAACAGCAAGCATTTTATAGCTTATAGAGAGAGCCAGTACGCATAGGGTCCCATACGGCATTCGGTTCATCTCTAGGATATCGGTATCGTACCATAGCCTCCGCACCGACTCCAGCCGGATATTATCTCCCAAATCCCAAGTCGCAACGTAGTTATAGCCACTCGCAATCAAAATCCTCCTAACATTAAATTCTATCCCCAGCGGACATAGAGGAGTTTCTAGGCTTTAAACCACTTACCTACTTCTAATATCCCAGACCTTAACCATCTTCATACCATAAGTTACTACAAGTTTAGTCTTAAGCTTAAAAGTAATAAACTTAACTACTTCACCGTACTCTAAGACCTTATACTCTTAGTAAGATATAGTATAATACAATAATATAGTTCTAGAGCTAAGACCTACAGCTAGGAACTTGTCTCTATAGCGCAAAGCCCTTAGTTAACCCTAACGGAAGTCTATATATAGTACCCTATCATCCTATTACTTATTAGGCATACTAAGCACTTTATTATCTTTATCTAATTTCCTACCACAAGGTAATTAAAATATATTATTACTCGATTTTTAATAGATAATATTAATAATAATAATAATAATAACAATCAGTCTATCTCACCCATACTAAGCCCATTCGTCAAATAAGACACATCAATCTTAGCTATCCTCTCTATAATTATTAAGTACATATCTAGGAATCGACATTTCAGCATATCAAGAATCAGATGATTTAATTATTCATACTCGATTAGAAATACATCATATCTATCTAACGACTTAAGCATAGCCAAAGTAACATCCGGAAGGTAAGCGGCTAGCTCAAGTTATTAGGCTAGCAGAAAAAGAACATCAGATTCAATACCAACAACTAGACTATATAACAGTACACGCAAGAGCACTATAGCTGTCGTATTACCTAGGGGAGTGTTCTTACCATTCAAATAAGGATCCTAATCTTCAGGCACTCGGCTACGCCGAATATCATACATATCCATTTTATAAGTAAGGTAGAGATAACAATTCGCATTAAAACGACATAGAAATTTATTTCCTTAATAGTCGAGATAATCTTAAGCAGAAAATAGCCTTATCATTAGGCTACTCGCATAACATATCGGTATAGCTATAAGGATAAGGGACTCGCTCTGACTAGATAGTTTCCTCCCAAATCACTTCTTAAAACTATCCCCTAAACAATAGGTTAACATAGCTACCTTACGTACTATTATAAGACCAGATATCGGCTAGTAAGCTAGATCATAATAACCTCTATAAAACACAAGGTCTAAGTAGATATATTACCTCTGAATCTCAGACTATAAGATTCCCTAGGCAGTTTAAGAAGCCGAAGTTATAATAGGAATAATAGCCTTCACAAAGCCGGGTAGTATACAGAGAGGCCACTCAATTATTATCATACCTCCCATAGATCCTCCAATTACTACAGCAACTAATAAAATCCCTAGTACATCAAGGACTAACCTATAGGCCCTTTTAACAGATAAATTAGCAAGAAAAGCCCCATTTATTTAAGGGGTCATTTAAAAAATAAATAGGCGATTTAGTACATACATTACATCATCCCTCACAGAGGTAGTTAGAAATTCAGGGCTATAAGATAGCCTAGTATCAATATTTATTATTAGGGGCGATACACTTCTATAGGGTAACCCAAGTATATTTCTACAGAAGATAAAAAAGCAGGAATAGTCTAAGGCCTTCCCAGGACCTATAAAAGGCCCCCACCAATCTATAACATCGCTACTCCCGGATAGTACATAGCAGACAATCAACACATTATCGCGGGTTACATTAAGTTAGCCCCATGTTTTATATACCACTTAGAATAATTTAAGAATATACCCAGATTCAAGTATTAGAGACAATATCAGTACGATATACTGCCTAGAGATAAGATCTATAAAGGGATTATACTACTCCGGTTTATAATCAAACACTTTTAAGCTCGCATTAGTCTTAGGTACAGTAACTATACACATAACCAGGAGGATCCAAAACTTACCAATAGCCATAATAGTCGTTTTAAATTTAGAACTCAGTATCTTACTTACGTGAACAGTAGAGCATACCTTACAAGGCGTTTATATATATTTAAATTTATATTATAAAGGAGCCAGATTTCTAGTCAACATAGATATAAAATTTAATAATATACAATTACTATCTTACTAAACTCAACCTCTACCGCGGTAAAATAACTACATAATACCAGGAGAGTGTTCAGTATTTACTTATTTATCTTACAAAGCCCAGTTTCGGTATTTAATCCCCCCCCCCCCCNCTTCATAATACCGCTAAATATTATTATCTAGGTATCAGTAACATTACCAGATATCCGATAGTCCTAATTTTCATCTTTATTTTCATTTTCTTATTTTTTTTTCTTAGACCTAGTTCAGTTATATATAATAAATTTTAGAAGTTTATCTATATTTTTATCAAGACCCTTTCTTTACTAACAGCATCGATCTCAAACAACAAAAATGCCTTAATCATCCAATAGTATCGTTATAACAGCTATTTAAGCTACCCCAGTATCATTTAATCTACCAAAAAGCCTATAAAAAGTAACTAAGTTTACTTCACAGGCAGCAGCAGCAGGAGCTAATCTCATCATCTTTCTATATGGCCTACCTATATCAAAACTAACAAAATTTGTCAGTTAACAGGTCTTAGAGAAGGGTTTCTATCTACCTATCTATAAAGGTACACTTTTAATATAACAATCGGCATATAGAAGCCTCAAGGTTCGTAGAGACCCCATATTCTTCTACTATAAACGAGCGTGCCTTACTAATACACAAAGTAAGTCATAAGTGATATACTCGATACTACGAGTCAGCCATAGCCATTCCTTCACCAGAACTAGATTATCTATACAAGATAGCTAGGAATAATAATATCTACTTATAATTAAGAATCATAGAAAAAGACAGCGGAACTCTCTACTGCACATCATTACTTCTAGGTCGCGATAGCGGCGTCTTATCCCAATATCGTAAAGTATATAACCCCCCCCCTACCCCCC
>NW_015971515.1:0-1312 GCF_000769745.1 Penicillium expansum
CCCCCCCCCCAACATATATTCCGCTAGAGTAACTAATTATTTTTAATTAATACTAACAGCAGCTAAGCGATTAGTTTAGGGTAGAGAGGTAGGTAATAGATTAGATATTATCGATACTAATATTAGCAAAGTCAGAGGGCTTATCTAGTAACAAACCTACTCCCTTTTTTTCTTTTATGATTAGGAATAGATAACTAGTTCTAATAATATATTTAGCTAAGAGAATTACATACTATCTACACACCTAGCATTATATTAATAAGGGATTAAGTAGGGCCATTTCCCCCTTCTTAAATCACAGTTAACTTCAGGAGGTCCGTTAACCTAATTTAACATCAGGATTTACATTACCCTAAACGCCGACAACCTACTAAGCTAGGTCACATCAATACAACATATTACAAAAGAAGGGCACTGCTTTATTATATCTATTAATCAATTTTGCAAAGTAGGCAGCTTTTATATTTCCTCTCTAATTCTTCTTTTTCATAAGATTAGGAGAAAAGAGGGTCGCTCATTTATCCATTTTTTTATCCTATAGGTATCTGATTTTCTATCTAACTACCCGCCCTTCATACTAGAATATCACAATTATAAGCCCAATAGGTCACAATAGGAGACAGGAGACATCTTAAGCCGTAGTAGTTCTTATATAGTTAGGCCTCTTAGCACTTTCATTTCAGAGCCTATATAGGATAAAGAGAAAATAATCCTTATAATATTAAAAAAATCTGATATCGTAGAGTCTTATATAAGTACCAACACATAGATATAGAATTAGTACTTTAGACTTACCATAGTTCGCCCCACACAGATAGACTTTAACCCAATTAGTAGCTATTCGCGGCTAGATATCTTATAAGAAAGCGATCAATCTACCTTCAAGTAAGATTTTAATAAGAAGCTAATAATATTATTTTCTAGCTCCTTAACTATAAACAAAAAGCCGGCTATAAATATAACTTTTAAAGAGGCATAATATATTATCTAGATAGAGAGCGAATATAACCCAGAGGGTTAACACCGAGTTATTTTATAAGCCCATAGAAGGTTATAAGTAAAAATAAAAAGAATATAAATCAGAAAATAAAAAATTAGTAGTAAGCAAGTAGATCTAGAAGCTTTTATCTAAATTAGTTAATAGAAATATTTTAATAAATCAAGTATAGCATATAATTTAGACTTCGGCACAACCCACTCTAACCCGGACCCAACCTAACCCAACCCAACCCAAAATAGGTTTTAGGTCCATTACTTCGACCTAACAATAGGTTTTAGGTTATAGCTTATAACCCAAAACCTATTAGGTAAC
>NW_015971514.1:0-1296 GCF_000769745.1 Penicillium expansum
TAATAAATATTATATATAGAGTTAAATAGTTACTTTATACCTATACTAGTAGCTAAGATAGATATAATATTATAGGTAATACTTATAAGAATCAGCTATTTATATTAGTTTTCTTTCTAGAATATATAAGGTAATAAACACTATAAGGCTAGATATTTATTAATATTAGTTAGATATAAAAGATAAGGATAGATTATTAGACTTATTAGAATTAAGATATTAAGTTAGCTTATCCTCCTATAAAGCGATAGATTACTAGGAGTTATTTAACTCTAATATAGATTTAAGCTTAGATATTCTAACCTTAGATAATAGACTACTTAGTAATAACTAACTATCCTTAATATTAAGCCACTCTTTATAATACTTAATCTAAATCTTAAAACTACCTTAGTAAATATCCTTCTAGCTAGCTTCGCTAGGATTATCTAATTCCTATTCTTTTAATAAGAAGAATTAAAGCTTTTAGGATAGAGATAAAATTATACTAATAGTATAAAGATACCTATTAATACTATCTATATCCTTATAGTATTTTAAAAGCTTTTCTAATATAGCTTTAAGGGTAGATTATATAAGCTATTTCTATAGAACCTTCTTCTACTAAAATACAGTGATTACCTTCTTAAGATAGTTAAAAAGGTAGTTATATATATTAAAGATAAGGTAGATACTTAAGTCTTTAATCTTAAAAATAAAACTTATAAACTTATAAAATAATTTAAGAATAAAGAGTAGATATTTAATCTACCTCTATTCTCCTAGGTTTAATATAAAGTAAGGCTACTTATACTATAAATAAAAGGTATTAAATATTAGTTATAGTCTCTTTACTTACTAAAGTATTAGGAAAGTTAAATTCTATTATATCTTAATATCTTAGATTAGAATAAGCTTAGACTCTTTATCTTAAAGAGTATAAAATATATCTTACTACTATAGGCTTATATTAATATAAATAGTAAGGTTATAAACCTAAAAGAGATATTAGTATATAAAAGTAATACTTAGAATATAATATACCTTATTAAGTATATCTATAATCTTATACTTTCTTTAGTATATATATAATACCCTTATATAATTATTAGACTAGTTTAACTTAGTAGTATTATTATTTAGAGATACCTTTATCTTCCTAAGTAAATCTATAAGACTAATTTAGATAATATAAGTAATATAAGGAATATAAATAATTATAGAATTAGTACTTAATTAGATAGTCTTTACTAAGTTATTTATAGCCTAAATTAGTATTATATTATTTAAGATATTATTAGTAGTAATTATAAGTAC
>NW_015971254.1:0-4217 GCF_000769745.1 Penicillium expansum
TTCTTGTGGACTAACACAAGTCGCTTCTTCAACCTTGTGCAATCTTTGCTAGCCGCTCCAGCACAATGGGGAGCAGTGATTATCTTGAAGTATCTCGTCTATCCGCCTATTGTCAGACGAAAATCGAGGGCCTGGCTACTCTTACAGCTGATTTATTGGTCTGGCAATATAGTCAGCACGTTTATACAAACGCATAGCCTGACTGAAATCAGAATTCGGTCAGGGTATATGGCCATTATAAACTTGTTTCCCCTTCTTATGAGCGATCGATTAAATTTTCTCGCCGATATCCTTGGACTTTCTATTCAAACACTCACAGCTATACATAGTACTTTAGGCATCATGTCTACTCTACAGGGCGTTCTTCACATGTCCGTTGCAATATACCAAGCTGGGTGGCACCTAAAGCGTAATCTGCAAATTTATGGGCTGCTAGTAAGAATATTCAATTCTCCAATTCTTATTTCTAAATCATTCTGACATTTGATATAAAGGCAGTTTCTGGCATCGTACTTGCCTTTATCACACATCTCCTTCGAAGGTTTGCAATAGAGGTACTATCTAAAGTTCACAAAGTTGCTGCCGCTCTCGTTGGTATAACTGTTTTATGCCACCTGATACAGTCTAGGAACTTCCCGCAACTAGGAGTTCTGATTTCCAGCGCTGTGATTTCTATACTTTTTATCATTCGATGTGTATTGCTTCTTATCCAGAATATCAAGTACGGGAAAGTCGCATCTCGTGCAGTCATCGTTCGGATGAAACATGACGATGCTATTCGAGTCGTGATTCCGATCAACCGACCGTTTCAAGTTCAACCTGGAATGAGTGTTTATATTTGGATGCCTGGTGTCAGCTTACGCTCTGCTCTCCAGATGTATTCCTTTCCAATATCCTGGTGGGAGAACGATACAAATGGACACGCCAAAAGTATCACGCTACTGGTACGTAAGGAAAGGGGCTTCGCACAAAGACTAATAAGTCATCCGAGAAGCGAGTTCTTAACGTGGTTGGATGGACCGTATGGTCGTTTAGAGGAACTGGCAGGGTATAGCCGCGTTCTTTTTATTGGCACTGGCATTGGAATTGCTCCTTTGCTATCCTATATCAGGCTTGCAGTTGAGAGTAATATTAGCAACCGCACAAATTGCGATATATTTATTGTGTGGGAGGTTTATCATGAGTGTAAGTTATCTCCCGACATAATTATCTTTTCGGATTCTAACGAAGGAAAAGCAAATTTCGACTGGATATATGATTGGATGGATGAGCTTCTTCGCAAAGACAATGGCACTTATGTATGTTAAAATCATGCTTATTTGAAATTGATCTGTGCTAAAAAGCCCCCTAGAACCTTCATTTCGCACTACATACACCACACGCTGAGCGTGTTCAGGACACTCACGAAACGTGGAATAGTAATCATGGGAGAATTTTCAGGCTCCACTCGGCTATTAATTCTAGAGATGCTATACCTAATGGCTTTTTTGAGGATGAAAGAAAAGGGTTGATTGCTGGTCAGTGTGAAAGCCCCAATCTATTGGCTTTGAAATTGATTCCACTTTAGTTTGTGCAAAAGGAAGCATTACCGCAGAGCTTTTTAGGCTTATAGCCAATAGAATGACAGGATTGGTGAACATTGTCGATCTACAATCTCCGTCAACAAGGATTGAAGGAGCTCAAGCTTGACCTCCTAGGAAGTTTTATTTCACGGAGAATGGTGGTCTGGTGCCAAATGGGATAGATTCTCCAACGCCTTATGACTAAACGGGAGATTTGTATGTGAAAGATAGTAGCTGGGCATAATCATCCACTAACAACCGGTATCCAGACTCACCTAGCAACATGCCATAAGCCTCAATGTTTTGGTATCATAGGTTTTCCTCTTTTCTCCCATGGAGAGAAGGCAATAGTCCTCAATTTTTCACAGAAGCTATAATATAAATGTTGTTACCACTGCCCTTGACACTGTTCCTTTCACTTTACCTCATATAGTTTATCTCATTTAGTATAAACTAGGTAGGGCTTTACCTAGTCTTGTGATATCTTAAGTCTCTGAGCCAATCATTTAATGATCTTTCCCTACAGATCGGTCTCGACAACTTAGGTATTCAATATCTTATCCCATATCATACTTGTGCTGGGTCTATGTGGCTGAATCAATATTCTGATGTAGAAAGGTTCCACCAAAATTAGACGTCCTTTCAAAAGAATCGCGTCTTTGCCAGAACAGTCAACCCTACTAATAACAGTTATCTAAGGTATATCTTGCCAGTTTGGGGATAGCGTCTATATGCCTGTTGGTATCCGTACGTTGCCGACAAGGTCTCCGTTATCTATCCTCCATCGCCGCCTCAGCCGAGGGTAAGGTATAGCCTACAAGTGCGTTGGCTAACAATAATTGCTTCAACTGTTACCCCGTCTTTTGGACGATAGCCCCACTGTAAGCAAAGTCATATACCTTTATATACGCATCGACTCCCCTCCCCCCCTCCTCCCACAAACCTACCCGTTCCTTATACGGCCGTTCGCTTCCGAGAATTCCTACACTGCCTCGCCTCGTATCGCAGAGTAAGCCTTACCGTATCAAACCTCGATAGGCTAGACGGATATCCTACAACAACGACATTATAAAGACCGGCTTTTGCCGTCTGAGTGTGAGCCTAGGCCTACCATACTCGACTTGCCTCTATGGCTGAAAATGTCGGAATAGGCCAGTATAAAGATACGGAACAACGAAATTCTAGTTAGGTTACCTTTAGATAAGGCCAATCTGGCAATCGTCTCTATTTTTGAGGCATTACTCTCTAGAGTACTCCACACTTGACCAGCCTACTCGTCCACTTGACCTATAACATCGTATCAACGGCGTGACCATTTCGGAGAACTGCATATCTACACCTATCTAAATTCAGTGCAACGGTATATCCTATCCTTACACTATCTATCCAGTTATCTTTTAGGGGGTAACGTCGTCATTATAGGCTCTCAGATATATAAAGGGCCTCCCCCAGCCGGTATCATACTATAAATTCCTCTTCCTTTCTTACCCGACCAAGTCAGATCAGTGTTTTTCCTCTATAAGAACAATAGCAAGCTCTTCTGACACAATTATTATACCTAATAACGAGGAATCGCCAACCCTTAAGCCCGCTAGCTCGCGTCCCTAAAGGTTTCCTCGGCCTAATTACAGACACCAAGAGTTTAAGAACATATTCGTCGGAGCAATCGATGATGCATCCATTATATCGCCATCACGTAAACGCAAAAGAACCGAAACGGAATCCTCTCTTTTAGTACCAGTCCCTCATAAGACCCTCCCTTTCCCTGACTAATAGTGACCAGGATAACGTTTTCAGGAATGTCCGAAATACAGTTAACTATAAAATACGACTGTTACGAGACAAAAGCCGAACGCTCCAGGAAGAACTTAGCCGAGAGAAAGAGAAGCGCCAAAGGTTAGAGGAGGAAGTTTGCCGGGAGAGGGAGGAGTGCCAAAAGCTAGAGGAGGAAGTTTGCCGGGAGAGGGAGGAGCGCCAAAAGGTGGAGGGGGAACTTTTCCGAGAAAGGAACAGGCTTGTTTTGGAATGCAGGATCTGCTGGATGCAGCCAGATCACTGGGTGACTCTTTTGTGTGGGCACTTGTTTTGCATCTCATGCCTAGGAGAACTTGAGACACCGACGGCGTGTCCTATCTGTAGAGCACCTTTCACAGGATATGTGGGATGCTACCCATTTGCAGGGTAACTCATGTGTATTAAGCTACAGGTTTAGGTGGTTTGCAAGCGCCAAAAATGAAGCCTTTGGCCTCCATACAAATGCCTGTATCTCCAATTTTTGGGTGGTTTGCAAGCGCCAAAAATGAAGCCTTTGACCTCCATACAAATGCCTGTATCTCCAATTTTTGGGTGTTTTGCAAGCGCCAAAAATGAAGCCCTTGACCTCCATACAAATGCCTGTATCTCCATATTTTAGGTGGTTCGCAAGCGTCAAAAATGAAGCCTTTGGCATCCATACAAATGCCTCTATCTCCATTTTTAGGTGGTTCGCAAGCGTCAAAAATGAAGCCTTTAGCCCCCATACAAATCCCTATATACACTCATTTCTCGGCGTTAAAGACTTTTCACTACGTAATCATTTCCTCTCTTCTTCTTCTTCTTCTTCTCCTCCTCCCTTCCATGACTCCCGCACGCTTACTCTCGCCGCTGCTTAAAGCT
>NW_015971255.1:0-1748 GCF_000769745.1 Penicillium expansum
ATAAGCCTATAGTAGTAGGATATATTTTATACTCTTTAGGATAAAAAGCCTAAACTTATTCTAATCTAAGATATTAGGATATAGTAGAATTTAACTTTCCTAATACTCTAGCGAGTAAAGAGACTATAGCTAGTATTTAATACCTTCTATTTATAGTATAAGTAGCCTTACTTTATATTAAGCCTAAGAGAATAGAGATAGATTAAATATCTACTCTTTATTCTTAAACTATTCTATAAGTTTATAAGTCTTATTTCTAGAACTAAAGACTTAAGTATTTACCTTATCTTTAATATATATAACTACCTTTTTAACTATCTTAAAAAAGTAATTACTATACTTTAATAGAAGAAGGTTTTATAGAAATAGCTTATATAATCTACCCTTAAAGCTATATTAGAAAAGCTTTTAAAATACTATAAGGATATAGATAGTATTAATAGGTATCTTTATACTATTAGTATAATTTTATCTTTATCTTAAAAACTTTAATTCTTCTTATTAAAGGAATAGGAATTAGATAATCCTAGTAAAGCTAGCTAGAAGGATATTTACTAAGGTAGTTTTAAAACTTAGGTTAAATACTATAAAGAGTAGCTTAATATTAGGGATAGTTAGTTATTATTAAGTAGTCTATTATCTAAGGTTAGAATATCTAAGCTTAAATCTATATTAGAGTTAAATAACTCTTAGTAGTCTATTACTCTATAGGAGGATAAGCTAACTTAATATCTTAATTCTAGTAAGTCTAATAATCTATCCTTATCCTTTATATCTAACTAATATTAATAAATATCTAGCCTTATAGCGTTTATTACCTTATATATTCTAGAAAGAAAACTAATATAAATAGCTAATTCTTATAAGTATTACTTATAATATTATATCTATTCTAGCTACTAGTATAGGTATAGAGTGACTATTTAACTCTATATATAATATTTATTATTACTAGTAAGGCTTACTAAAGCTAAAGATAATCTAGGATATTATAATATTTATATATATAATAAGGTTTAATCTATAAGAGAGTTAGTAGCTAATTCTCTAGAAATACCTATCTTTTTAGGAGATTATAGCTTTAATAAAGGTAAGTAGTATAGTTACTACCTTATTTAAACTAATTAGTAATACTAAGGAAGATATAATTAAAGAAAGTCAGTTACTACCTACTTTATAACTATTACCTAATATTATACTTAGGAGGAGATAAAGAAGTAGCTTACTAAGCGAAGGTAATAAGATACAATCTAGTACTAAAGATAGTATAGATAAAGAGGGCGAAATTCCTCTCCCTTAATTATCTAGAAGAGTTTAGAAGGTTTTAAAAAGGCTTAATAGATATATAGTAGTCTAGTAGATAGGAACTAGATTTAAGAATATAATATAAGTTTTTATAATAATATATTACTAAAAATTAATATTAAAGAACTTTAGATATATAATCAGGATACTTAAAAATACAGGGCAAATCTACATAAATTATATATATCACGAGATTTGCCTGTTTATCTCGTTTGACGACCCTTAGGGTTACCTATAGGTAACCCTCCGAGGGTCCAACCTCTAGGTGGACGACCCTTAGGGTCGGAAGGTTAGACCCTCGAACCGCCCTAGTGGCGGGGCGGTTCGAGGGTCGTGAGGGTCACCCGCGGGTCACTGCCAGGTCTAACCATCACTTTTTAACGAGGGTCAGAAAAGTAAGGTTTAGAAGGCTTATATAACAATTTGATATACCATCACTTTTT